>NW_017288146.1:0-243 GCF_001594075.2 Trachymyrmex cornetzi
TGTAGCTGTCGTACATATAATGTAGAGAATCGGATGGAAATAACCGACAGGTGGATGTATTAAAGAATATTTATTATTGTATCACGAGAACGTTACAACGTAGCCGTTGAGAAGTTAACCAAGTAAGTAAGTATATAATGTATATAATAGGGGAAAGTCTGTAGTCAATCTTGTGCGCTATCGCGTGCCATCTGCACGCAGCGCGTGTGTATCAATGAGCGAATGAGAGAGTGTAGAGTGTGT
>NW_017288147.1:0-243 GCF_001594075.2 Trachymyrmex cornetzi
TAATCATGCTGCGCCTCTACAAATCCTTTACTTGTATTTTCCCATCGATTTTAATATATATAAATGTAAAGATAATAAAAAGCGATATAGCACGTGACGGATGATGAATTAAATAATATGTATGAAATGTATGACTTTTTCAACTTAAAAAAAAAAAATAAAGAATCAACTTTGCTTATTTCATTACGTGATAAAATACTATAAACGTACAAAATCCAAACGCAAGTATTAAATAAAACCCTA
>NW_017288148.1:0-243 GCF_001594075.2 Trachymyrmex cornetzi
TAAATGGATATATAGTATGTAACAGTATGTAATAGATTTACATAAAAAAATTTTATTCTTTTTAAGACTAAATTTAATTACGTTTAAGATCAAAATAATTTCGGCAAGCCGTTTGCATGCAGAATTAGATAATATGTATTTACAGAAATAAAAAACTAAACTTAAGTAAATATTTTTTTTAACAATTTCAAATAAAAATTTACTAAATATGAACGTATATATTTGATACGAGAATCATTAATT
>NW_017288149.1:0-243 GCF_001594075.2 Trachymyrmex cornetzi
TGGGACGATGCGACGATTGTCGGACCCGGCACTCTCGCGCTACGCTAATTGACAGAGGATGGCGAGGATACCGCGAGCCGCCCGTAATTTCTCGTTTAACGAGTCATCGAGATGGTAGACCCGATAGTACATCCGTTGCGAGTCGGTATCATCCTCCCGCGGTATCGCGGACTCTTCTCAGAATCCCCGATGACTCGAAAAATCGCAACGGCGAAAAGGTTAACCATGCTCAAGTCCTACCCA
>NW_017288150.1:0-243 GCF_001594075.2 Trachymyrmex cornetzi
GAACGTTGTTTACAGTTATAAGTAATGTAAATACATTCTAAAAAATATGAATGTGTATTTGACATTCTACGGATGTTTATGTAATTCTCATCGTGTTGGATATAAAAACCAAAATGAATTCAACACCATAAGTGTAGATTTAACACCATGATGTAAATGATTTAATACTAACATAGTGTTAAATTTACACTCTTGGTGTTTGTATCAATATTAACCCAGTGAGAATTATATTTAACATCTATT
>NW_017288151.1:0-243 GCF_001594075.2 Trachymyrmex cornetzi
ATCAGATACCGAACTTGTGTTGCTAGATATCCAACCATCGCAAGAACAAATAAACGTACAGATTGTAGGAGAGTCTATACGATACAGTAAACAACCAATAAACCAAGAGATCATACAAGCACAGCTGCAACAAGCGTCAAATTCACCTCCATTGTCCCAACAATTGAAGCCGATTTTCAAGCAAAGTACGGATGACACTTCTGATACAGATGTCAATTCTGATACAGATGACTGTTCTGATAC
>NW_017288152.1:0-243 GCF_001594075.2 Trachymyrmex cornetzi
AATAAATTTACTGTTACTCTCTCGCACGCCGTATCCTGTTGAATTTGAACGTAATAGTCCATATCGTGAGACGTTTCAAGGCTAATATACTCTGATACAGTAGAAGCCATCTGCTCTATGTAATAGAAGCGGTCCACAGAGCGACTGATGTAATAAGACTTATGTATCATAAGTCTCTTCTTTTAATACTTTTTTAAATAGTGATCTCCATCACAAATTTTCGCATTCCACTGAATCCTCAGC
>NW_017288153.1:0-243 GCF_001594075.2 Trachymyrmex cornetzi
ATTGAAAAACATTGAAAAAAGTCGATGCCACATCGTTAATTAACTTCTTAACTATTTGCTAATGTTTCTGGTTGATAGAAATAATAGTAGAATTAGACGAAACACCGTTGCGTTTGTTCCACGCTTGTTTAATTTTTTCAGCAAATAAACGAGTCATACAACTACACGACCAAAGTTCGTTCGACAAGTACAAAAAGTCGCATTAGCAATAATATGACTTGCTTGAGCGTGAGAAAAAGCAAG
>NW_017288154.1:0-243 GCF_001594075.2 Trachymyrmex cornetzi
AATTGCTATAACAGATTACAATGCCACAAAAAAATAACATAAAATGTTGGTAATTTTCCTCAGGTAGATGATCTTTCAATATAATAGGTGCTAAGTACAAACCAAAAGTTCGATACTCTGACACTTTCCAAAATTTTAAACAATCAAGTGATCGAACGGTTCGATGAATTTCGGTTGGCATTATACACCGAAGGAGAAAATCAGACACCAATTTAATTACATGTGCAGACCACTTGGTTCTCA
>NW_017288155.1:0-243 GCF_001594075.2 Trachymyrmex cornetzi
ATCAAAAAATGCAAATATAAAAAATATACTAAAAAAACAACCAATAAGAAATGCAGCCCATAACGGTCGAAGCTGGATCTTTGGTGTTTGAATAATTCGGTGCGAATTTATATTTTTAAACTACGCGCCAAATTCATTTTTCGGTCTTGAAACGCTATACCAACAGAACCGTAGTACTACCTATCACAAATTAAATTGCTAAGCAATTTAATAATTTGATGCTAAAACTGGCTAAAAGGTATC
>NW_017288156.1:0-244 GCF_001594075.2 Trachymyrmex cornetzi
TCGGAGCGAAAGTTTTCTGCTACTATAAAAAGAAGAAAAATATTATCTCTCAAATCGAAAACGGCTCTGCCTTTATTTCAAACGCCCATTCGTCGATTGCGATTTTATGGAAAACGATTTTGTATAAAAAAAAAAACACGCCTCTCCGCTCCTTTCTATAATTCTATAGAAAGTGAAGATTATATGTCATACAGATGTGGAAAGTCTTCGGGCTTTACACTCGCGTTTAGAAACGCGAGAGTTG
>NW_017288157.1:0-244 GCF_001594075.2 Trachymyrmex cornetzi
TTATGAAAGCTACTAAATGATCATCTACTTACTTTAACATATATTGAAAACTGTATAGAGTTATCATAACAAGCAAAAAGAGAGACATATTCTTCAAACGGTATCATTATAAAGTATAATCAAAAGATCTCCAATCATAGTTTAAAAGTTAAGTATTAGAAGAAAACTATCATAGAGACTCTTTTTTTATCTTAAGAAAACAGAAATCTATTTCCTTCTAAAGTAATCTAATAGTCTTATAATA
>NW_017288158.1:0-244 GCF_001594075.2 Trachymyrmex cornetzi
GAATGAAAATGAAATGTTTTTAAGAGCTGTCACCGATACATGCAACATGAAAAAATGTAGCCACGTAATGAAATACAATAGTGGTATCGATTTTAAATTATTAGACCCTTATGAAAAATCTGATAAAGAGAGAGAATTAATAAGATTGTTCTTATAGAAGAATTCTTCAATACTGCTTAAAAAAAAAAATAAATGTAGATGTGTATTTCTACACTTACAATAACTGTAATAGAGATGCAGTGTA
>NW_017288159.1:0-244 GCF_001594075.2 Trachymyrmex cornetzi
TCATATAAGACTTCATCATCTTTAAGCCTGATTAAGGCTACGTTCGGGCAACTTCAACGCCATTGTGTCATTTTATCTTGAGATGTAAATCAGGATTAAAATGATATAATAGCGCTGATAGCGCGTTCCTCGAACACAGCCAAAATTTCAACCTGTAGTTTAAAATCTTTCTATAATTATATATGCTTACTAAAGGATATTCCTGAGACATTACGAATTATAAAGAAATCTAGAGTTGCAATAA
>NW_017288160.1:0-244 GCF_001594075.2 Trachymyrmex cornetzi
AAGATTTTGAACTTTAGTACATATCTCTATATCAAATACTGTAATGTTTTCAGAACATACTTTTGCAAGAATGTGCCAGTTTTTCAAATAAGATTCATAACAATCGGCTAAACTATTCCAACGAACGTCTATCGGTAAATTTAAAGCAGTACCACCTGCTTGTTTATACTTCGCTGCTGGGAAATGAGTATTTCGGAAATATTTTATTATTTTCTTTATCTCCTCTTTCAAATGTGGCATATCT
>NW_017288161.1:0-244 GCF_001594075.2 Trachymyrmex cornetzi
GATGTGATCACATTCATATATAGTCTCCTTACCTTGTAGTTTGGGCCATTCAAGTTTGGCAACAGTCTGCTCAAAGAAAGAGCCGCTTTTTCTAACCTGGGTGACAACTCCTCGAAGTGAGACACAAAGGTCCATTTACTGTCTAACGTGAGCCCCAGATATTTCATTCTTGTGCCCACGTTTATCTCCACACCTGCCACATTTATAGTTGTGTGTGCTGGCCTGCCCCTTTCATAAAATCCGA
>NW_017288162.1:0-244 GCF_001594075.2 Trachymyrmex cornetzi
CGGATTTAAATTCAACAAAGTTTATACATGGAATCGTTTGTATTTCGTATGAACAGTTATGAAATACCATTAAAAACGTTTGAGTCATCCAGACATTTTTAATTAAATATTAAAATATCATGTATTTGATCGAATTATAGATATAGGCGCTACGGTCACGGAAATTCCGTTGGATAGGTAATCTCTCTAGTATTTTGATATTCAACAAAGTTTAAACATGGAATCGTTTGTATTTCGTATGAAG
>NW_017288163.1:0-244 GCF_001594075.2 Trachymyrmex cornetzi
AATATCTCCCCGAGTTAGTAGGCTTTTTATATAAGTCAAATATGATTCGTCCGTCCTGATTTATAAATTTAACATCTAAAAAACTTATCCCATTCTCATCACCATAATCCAAAGTAAATTTAATACGTTCATGGTATGAGTTGAACAATTTTAAAACAGTGTCGATCTTGTCACTCTCCACCAGTGATGCACATTTGGCTCCCCGGCAACACGGAAAACCGCCCCACCACTTCGCCGTTGCGCG
>NW_017288164.1:0-244 GCF_001594075.2 Trachymyrmex cornetzi
AAGGCCTCATACATAATAATAATTAGATAATAATATTACTTATAATACTTCAGAATGGATATGTAATAGCTCCTGACAAACGGAGGCATAATCGATCATGTATAAAGTTTCCAGTAGTTAACAAAAAAAAAAAAGAAATATAGTGGAGTCATATTACCGGAATTTAAAAAAAGATGGGAATTACTCGACGGGAGCAATTTTTTTTATGGAATCGGTCACAAATGATGCAAATAAAGGGAACCTG
>NW_017288165.1:0-244 GCF_001594075.2 Trachymyrmex cornetzi
GTAAAAGCAAAAATGATTTTCCGAATATTATCAGCGAATTCTTTCATGTCCATAGAAAGGATCAATACTTTGTTTTATTTTGTCACTTCACATCACTGAATCGATTTCTTTTTTATTTGGATAAAAATTATGCCTTTCCTCTCGGTGGCTATATTGAAGCTGTCTGATCGAGGAAAAGGAAAAATCAAAATACAAGCTCCGTGAATTTCTAAGGTACTCTTTTTCAATCAATGTATGTTCATTA
>NW_017288166.1:0-244 GCF_001594075.2 Trachymyrmex cornetzi
GAAAGATTATTTTCGTTAGCCACAATAATAAATAATCCAAAAGGCAATAGATTATCAGATGAACACTTTGAACAGAGAGTGATAATCAAAGCAAATTTAACTTATGCTCATTCAGAAAAAAATTGTGGATAGGCGTATATACCGAAATTACTCTATAATGCATCCTATTTAAAAATGTAAAATTACCGTTAAATTCAATTTGACAATTATTTACGGTAAACTTATGGTAAAATGATAATTTATT
>NW_017288167.1:0-244 GCF_001594075.2 Trachymyrmex cornetzi
TTCAACCAATCACGAAGTACTTTTATATTTTCTGTACGATATCTGTTTCTATTAGTACTTTACTTTAGATTTGCTGCCGTATGAACCGTTCAATAAATTGATTTGGTTGGTGTTGGGAAAGGAGATAAAGTTGGCAATATTGGAAATTACCAACGCTGCGTTTCGTTTCTCCCGCTGGAAGTGCTGGGAGACCAAAGTAATGGTGAACATAAAAATAGAGAAGAAATTAAGCTATTTGAAGTGT
>NW_017288168.1:0-244 GCF_001594075.2 Trachymyrmex cornetzi
TGCAACCTGGAGGCATAGCCCTCTGCTGGTTCCCTTCCTCGAATGACTCGGAAACTCGAAGAAAGAACGTTGGTTATCGCGAACGAGCTTTATACAGCCGCAACGCGACGCGTTCATACTTAGCTCACAAGAGACGCGACGTTCCTCGCGCTTATTTAGTTTCTACGTGTATCCTAACGTCGGAAAGTCATCCACGTGTGTTTATGTGCACGCAAACGATAATACATGATTATTGGAATACGAT
>NW_017288169.1:0-244 GCF_001594075.2 Trachymyrmex cornetzi
TTTATAAAATTATTTTTCTTTGCCAATTAATGCCTTTTTGCTATTAACGTATCTGAGTTAAGTAGAGATATAAAAATATGCGTAAATTCTTTAGGATCCGAAGACAAGACGGTACGTGTGTGGGGTTTAACTCTAGGACTTGTCGTGGCTACATTCAGGCATCAGGCACCAGTAACTGCTGTTACTGCTATGCTAGATGGAAGAAGAGTGGTCAGTTCAGACCGTGCTGGCTCTATCAGAGTCT
>NW_017288170.1:0-244 GCF_001594075.2 Trachymyrmex cornetzi
GGGAATAACTAAATATGATAAAGTAATATTGTTAATTGATAAATATTTATCAACGTACAATGATACAACGTTAATGATTTTGGATACTTTACTATGCTTATTGTCGTTTAAATTTCCAAGAAGTTCAAAGAATTCATGATTCACTGATTCGACTAGTGTCGCTGATAATCGCTTCAGCACAATGCCTGTCGTATAATTTCTGTGCATAACGTGGCCAGCTTCACTATATAGTAAAAAGAAAAAA
>NW_017288171.1:0-244 GCF_001594075.2 Trachymyrmex cornetzi
AGGTAATCGGATTGATTCCCCGTATACCATTTCAGCTGGGGTAGCTTTCAAATCTTCTTTCCATGCGGCTCTTATGCCCATCAGTACAACAGGCAATATCTCTACCCACTTCTCTGTCTGATGACTCTTGATGGCCGCCTTTAATTGACGATGAAATCTTTCTATCATCCCATTTGCTGCCGGATGATACGCTGTCGTGCGAAGATGTGCTGACCCTGTTATTTTTGTTAAATTGTTGAATAGC
>NW_017288172.1:0-244 GCF_001594075.2 Trachymyrmex cornetzi
GTTGAATTCCCATTGCTTTATGCTCTATGCTCTATGTTCTATCATCAGCTGCAGCTACATTAGTATTGTCATCAGTAATTGCATAATAATCATCAGCATAGCTTCATTTATGTTTCACAATTATAGAGCTAATTTTTGCCATCCTTCCTCACTGGAAACCAAATAAATGAAAAGTGACACAAGTTTAACAAGTATATTATTATATTATTTTATTTTATTATTTTTTCTAAAACAGTATTATCCA
>NW_017288173.1:0-244 GCF_001594075.2 Trachymyrmex cornetzi
ATGTATGAAGAAGGTTGTAAATAAACGGAAATTACAAGAAAAAAAGAAAGCTTTATAAAAAAATGACATGGAGCTTCTTATTATGCCTTATACCTTATACATACAAGGCCTAAAGGATTTTTAAGGCTTCTATTCACTCACCGTTACTATATTTTAGATTATGATGTCAGCGAAAACAACGCAAATTCTTATAAAAAGAATTACATATGAATAAAAATAATTTTCAATAAAAAAACATTTGCGA
>NW_017288174.1:0-244 GCF_001594075.2 Trachymyrmex cornetzi
AGTTCTTTTTTCTCACAGATGTGTGAAAAGTATCGTCGTTAGATTAGATTAGAGTAACTGAGGCATTTACACTGCAGAAGTCAGAAAAAATGGAAGGAGTGGCGATAATTCACTACTTTGTTATATGCCTTTATGTTATATTAGTAGTGTGATATGATTTCAATAATATATACAGCAAAAATACAAGGGTTTTACAAATTTTTTTTTAATATAAAAAATAAGTATTTCGGATTCCTAATATTTT
>NW_017288175.1:0-244 GCF_001594075.2 Trachymyrmex cornetzi
GGGGCTGTCTGCCGCCCGCCATCCCCCAGACGATCGCGACGGAGCCGCGCGCATTTGTCGCCCAGTTGGGGTGACCCTCGGGCACCCGATATGGTTCCGCCGCGACTCCCAATTCCAGGCCGCGTTCCGCGAGGGAGTGCAGAAATAAGTCCTGCGTCCCACGGCCGCGGCCAAGGAAAAATCCTGTAAAGCTGGAAACACAATAGACACAGGCAATAGGCACAGGCAACAGGGAATAACGAGC
>NW_017288176.1:0-244 GCF_001594075.2 Trachymyrmex cornetzi
GGTGGATCATTTTTATTTTCCATCTCTTCAATTTCGTCTTCATTTCCTTGTGATCGTCGCAATAATTTTCCTTGATGAATGTTTTTATTTTTTGTCTGGTTCCGAGTTTGTATTTTATTATAAGTAGGAAGGTCACATGAATTAATTCCCTCTCGGTAGGTTCCCTATTTGTAGTCTCGGTGGCTCGCAGAGTTCTTCGTGAGTAAATGGTACTGCGTCCGTATTTCCTTCAGATAAATCGTTG
>NW_017288177.1:0-244 GCF_001594075.2 Trachymyrmex cornetzi
CTGCCTCTGTCGGCCGTTTCCGACCAGCTGCAGCGACCGCTCCGAGAGCCTTGCAACCAGGCGGCAGAGACGAGAGTTCCGCTTTTCTGTGCTATACGCGATCGGCTTCGACAAGAACTAGGGGGTTGGCTTTTGCCCGCCTCCGTCGGACGTTCCCGACAGTCGAAGTCGTACCGTATAACAAGGCTAACGCAGAAAGCGCATCCATCGGGGCGACGTATCGCTCCCCGCGTTGCGACGCGTC
>NW_017288178.1:0-244 GCF_001594075.2 Trachymyrmex cornetzi
TTGACTCTATAAAATTTAACAGTGTAATTTTACCTTTACAATTATTTTGTAAGTATTACTAAATGATATTACCAACAGTAATATTTACTAAATATTTGTAAAGATAAAAAATTATATTTGGTCATATTATCTGGTGTCTACAATCAGACTCCTTTTTCAATACATTTCGACTCCTCATATTTCCAAAACTAGCCCACATGCTCTCAACTTAAATTTTTTCTGAAACTAATGTCCCATTATATTG
>NW_017288179.1:0-244 GCF_001594075.2 Trachymyrmex cornetzi
TATATTGGTGAAAAGAGAAATCACGTCAAGTGAGATCAAAATAAAATTCTTATCAAACTTAGTCTCTCTCAAAACGTTGGTCAAATGGAAACTATTTTTTATGTGACTGGAGGAATTGTTGCTCACCTTGTAAATTATTTTGTGTAAAAAGGATGCCAAGGGGTGGAGTGGACTCTCCATTGCTGAGATAATAATTCTAAGGGGTGTACCTGGTTTATGGATTTTAGGAAGTCCATAAGCTCCA
>NW_017288180.1:0-244 GCF_001594075.2 Trachymyrmex cornetzi
GTTCTAAATGAGAAATATAATAAAAAATACGTTAAGTGGTACACATTCAGCAACTTTCCCCTATATATTTTAAATAAATTTATTAAAATACGACCGAGTCCTGGCTATTTATGCATATTGTTTATGTTTGAAGTTGGTGAAAAAGTGAAAAACTTCTGAAAATTTATTGAGTAAATAATAATTTAAGGGTCCAGTCTCGTTTGTTGGGTCAAAAAACAGGCATTTTTCATGAATTTTTTGTAGG
>NW_017288181.1:0-244 GCF_001594075.2 Trachymyrmex cornetzi
TAAAATTTATATTTTATATAATTCATTACTTCAAAACTTTGACGTTTAAATTAAACCTTATATATGGACTTTTTTGCTCCTGTTCTCTAATTTTTTTACATATATTTTTCCAAACATTCTAAATACGAGTTGAACAACGCGATACAAGTTACCAAGATTTCAGATTCTTTCATTTATCTCAATCGATTTTTTATTGAAAATTCTCGCATCAAGGTGCGAAGCAATTGTGCCACTCCCACGGGAA
>NW_017288182.1:0-244 GCF_001594075.2 Trachymyrmex cornetzi
TAGTAAAAATTATATTATAGGAGCATAATTAATAAAATTTAGTAATGCGGGATTATACGAAAAGGTCGAAAATACATATGATAACATAAATATTTCTAAACCAATATTTAATGAAATATTGAGAAAAATTGAATGAAATATTAATAATAATTAAATCGTATTTACTATTAATTATTAACTTGCGAGTATATAAAATTTAATGATATTTAAAGTCATTTATATATTTATAACAGAACTTTCATCG
>NW_017288183.1:0-244 GCF_001594075.2 Trachymyrmex cornetzi
TGTGTGTATACCCAGATAGCAAAATGTCTGCAATCTTTTAACAAACTGTCAGCAGATTCGAGCAGAAAATGACGGCAGTCTGCCATCAATTGTGTCCGCGCTAGGCTTGTGTTCTGTTAGGTTACTAACTAATAACAAAACTATGGCCATCATACCCGAGTGTACCCTATATATATATATATTTTTAAAATGCAAAAAACATACATTTATTCTTGTTACTTTTTAATAATATTTGGGATATTAC
>NW_017288184.1:0-244 GCF_001594075.2 Trachymyrmex cornetzi
CACGACCATCTGAAATCTAGTGCATAGAAAGAACATTCTTTGTGATTCCTGACGAGATACATTACTTTATCGCTATAATCTCGCAACTCAGTCATGCATATTGCACAAAAGATAGGAGCACCATCGCACTCTGTACAATAACAGCAGATTATGCAATGCTTAGTACAGCTGTTCAATGCACGGATTTCCGAAGGCTGCACAAATTTCTCTGCGTGATCCGTATTGCCGCCGCTCAAACCAATAA
>NW_017288185.1:0-244 GCF_001594075.2 Trachymyrmex cornetzi
GAGTGATTACGCAGTTGACAACGCGTACGGTATTCCGCTCACAAATAAAAAAGTTCCAGGCCTTATGAAAGATGATAACAACGGTGCCATCATGACCGAATTCGTTGGTCTTAGAGCGAAAATGTACGTCTTGCGTGTAGAAGGAAAGCAGGATACAAAAAAGGCTAAGGGCGTCAAGAGAAACGTTATAGTAAGGTCTATAACGTTCGAGGATTACAAGCAGTGCTTGAACGACGCAATCGAA
>NW_017288186.1:0-244 GCF_001594075.2 Trachymyrmex cornetzi
GCATCGGAAGCATCATAAGTATCTTGCGACTTTAAAATTGAAGCATCTGATTAGCTAAAGCAACAAGCTTGTGACTTGCAACTAATATATAATTGCAATTAATATATAATTGCATAATGCATATTATATATTAATATGTAATTATATGATAATTTTAATATATATGTAACCTTCTATTAATTTTCAACGCATTGGAAATGTAAATTTTTAAATAAAATTGTTTATTTGACTTTTATATTTACTC
>NW_017288187.1:0-244 GCF_001594075.2 Trachymyrmex cornetzi
AATCGGAAACAGTTCCGACCATCTTTGTGCGCGGATCCTCAGACGGCCGTCTGGCGAAACCGACAGTCATACATTCAACATAGTTAAGGCCATGGCACATAAGAAAACTTAAGGAGTAAGACTTAAGCGGTAAGCGAATCGACCAATCACAATAGAGACCGTAAAGCCGTAATCACACTAACGATTGGCGATTGTAATTGACGATTGAGGATTACTTTTCAACCAATCGGAGCAATGAAATCGG
>NW_017288188.1:0-244 GCF_001594075.2 Trachymyrmex cornetzi
TCTCATTAAAAAATTTTTCAGAGGAGGAAAGCAGGTTCTGATGTAATTCTTTCGCTTTGCTGGAGTCCAATATTAGCTTATATAAAAAGAAGTGTCGTAAATGTGGTACACTCTCGATGGAAATAATCGTGGGAAAATGGTCACTACCAAAAGTATCCTGTTCTGTTGAGACATTACAAAGCGGAGCCAGGCTGGCTGAAGCGATAGTTATATCTATAACGGATTTATTTGATCCAGGGGGGGG
>NW_017288189.1:0-244 GCF_001594075.2 Trachymyrmex cornetzi
TAATTGTAAAGAATAACAAAAAATTTTTTTTAACAGACACGCAATTTGGGCTAAAATTAATGATAGATTTCTTGTTATTTTGTTATAATAAACAACTGTAAAAATTTTGAGAAAAATCGGCGTCTGACATTTCTTAAGATTTACTTGTTAGACAAATTATTTATGTACATACTATTCTTATATGTAGTAATATTTAAATATATTATTTTTCAGCTTGTTATAGACTAAATCATCTCAAGCATAT
>NW_017288190.1:0-244 GCF_001594075.2 Trachymyrmex cornetzi
TATGAATTGTAATTGTAAGTGCAACACTTACCTTAACGATTAAATCAATGCTTCGTATAAATTTTTGGAAGATAAATATCCAAAGATTTTACGAGGCATTTTATTTATTTTATTAATGACATTTTGAATTTCTATTGTTTCTATATTATCAAAATTAGTTCCTTTTGGAAATGCTCTTCTGATTAAACCATTAAAGTTTTCATTTGTACCTCTTTCACAAGAAGCATAAGGATTACAAGTATAA
>NW_017288191.1:0-244 GCF_001594075.2 Trachymyrmex cornetzi
GTGAGCAACGCTGCAAAAAGTTTTGACATTTTAGCAACCAGCATCTTACATTATTATTTTGATGATCCAACGAAATTATTTTCAGATCCAGCTATTGTATTTATCCGTATACATGTATATATAGCTAAATTTTTAGATGCAACAAAACTGTGCTTTCTGTAAAGTCAATCATAACTTATTTACTACACAAGTTGTAAATTGTTATGCTTGGTTTTATTTCATTTCGCTTATCAAAAAATTATTA
>NW_017288192.1:0-244 GCF_001594075.2 Trachymyrmex cornetzi
TAATTTGACTGATTTAATTGAACAAAAAATTAACTTACGCGTTTAGGAAACGTCGGGCGTACCACGCGGCATGACTTCGACCGCGTTCTTGTCCTCGATTTACTGAAATATTTAAAAGAATAATGAAATGAAAGATATTACAAGTCTCTTATCCGGAGCATTCAAAGGCCATTTTTCCGGATTAATATTATATAAATAATTTATTATTTTGTTGTTGCTGCGGCTGTTGCTACGACTGCAGTTG
>NW_017288193.1:0-244 GCF_001594075.2 Trachymyrmex cornetzi
AAGTTTCCGTAAGTATGTGAAGGTGGCTCACTGGAATGAATCAATTTGTAGGTATTGTAATTATAAAATTAATTTGTGTCTCTGAAGGTGGCTAAAAAATGAGCCGAAACATGTAAACGGGTTATTTAATAAAGACTTTTGTGTTGTATCCACATTGTTTGTTTTGCGCAACAATTACCGCACCTGACTCCTATTGCCCTATTTTACTTATTTTCTTTATATATTTTCGTTATAAATTGTCTAA
>NW_017288194.1:0-244 GCF_001594075.2 Trachymyrmex cornetzi
AGAAAAAACTCTTAAAATTGATAGTTTCTTTAATCAACCTAAAGTTGTTAATCAACTAAATAACTTTGAAGAACCAGCAATTCCCATTGCTGGTTCTTCAAAACAGCTGCTTCCCATTACTGCTTCGGATAATATCAAAGAAATTGTACCAACAGCGTGTGACACAGACCCTAATTCTAATTGGGTAGCACCCAGTTGGACACGGCTCAATTGGACACGAGCCACTCACAGCGCTTGAGACTAC
>NW_017288195.1:0-244 GCF_001594075.2 Trachymyrmex cornetzi
TTTTTCTAGTTCTAAGAATCGGGAAAAGAAAAAAAGTTAAACTTAGATTAAAGTCAACATCAAATTCCACATGGAGATGGGCAAAAAGTCCTTTTTCTCTCTGTGTCTTCAAGGTGCAGATCAAGCGAGGGGATGAACAAATTATTCGAACAAATGAGAGGAAGTCTCGCTTTTGTTGTCAACGGGATTCGTAGCGCGTCGCTGGGGAAAAGTAGCCCGCAGGCCTAAATACGCTCTAATTAAT
>NW_017288196.1:0-244 GCF_001594075.2 Trachymyrmex cornetzi
GTTATCTTGTGAGTAACCTTGAATGTCGACACTTTGGAAGCGCATCATTAATTCCTGTCGGTCTCGCGAGTTCATTAACGAAATTCTCAAGTCTCAAATGGTCGACTACGAACTCGTGACTATGAATTACAACAAACGCAATGATCCAACTACATTTACATTTTTGTATTTTTCAAATGATCGCGAGTTTCTGTTCCGAAGATATTAAACGAATAACGATCTCTGTGATAGAATTGTTGCATTT
>NW_017288197.1:0-244 GCF_001594075.2 Trachymyrmex cornetzi
ATATATTCGCTAACAATTTTATTTTTCTTTTATAAAATATTAAAAATAAATAGATAAATTAGCCCTAAGGACAATATTCATAGTCCGTTCTTATTTCAAGATTGACTTAAGTAATGTCTTAAGACGATAATACGGCTCTCTAATTGGTTTGTGATTTCTCAAGACTGTACTTAAGACAGTCTTAAATATAAGATCCGACTATGAATATCGGCCACAGTTTATTTAAAGATGAAATAGTTGGTCC
>NW_017288198.1:0-244 GCF_001594075.2 Trachymyrmex cornetzi
ATTTAAAAGAATTAATTATAAATAAGATCTTGAATACGTTCTATTTTATATATAGAAAAAAGCACCCTATTATGAGATAGGCGCCTAATATGAGATTTCTGCTAAACTAATAAACGCTATCTATTGGTTCCACCATTTATTACTTTTGGATTGAAAACTTTTTAGTAGAAAATTCATTATATATTAGATTATGCCTATAGTCATTGTAAAATAAGATTTTAGAATTTGGATGTTTTCAGGTTAC
>NW_017288199.1:0-244 GCF_001594075.2 Trachymyrmex cornetzi
TATACTCGAATACAATAAGAATATATTTAATGCATACACGTACGTGCACGCGCGTGTATATAAAACTATATAATAATAATATCATTACGATACTTCGATATTAATAATAACTCTATTTGTATTATTTTAATAGAGTACGAGCATAACAGACGCTATATATCGTATGAATTGGCCATTACTATCAATCAACGAAAAAAAAGGATTGTTAATGATCATGATACGTAGCACAATTCCTGTAAAGTTC
>NW_017288200.1:0-244 GCF_001594075.2 Trachymyrmex cornetzi
ATTAACTTCTTTATGTTTTACAGATTTACATTTATCTATCTAAATTCACAGAATTTCTATGATGCCTTAAACTGAAAAAGATCCCAATTGCCGGCAGAGGATTAAAATTACAACAAACGACATATTCCGATATATCAAATTTTGTTTCAGTTCGACTATACACACTTCTGCCGAATATGACAATTTTTATGTTATTTTTTTAGAGGACATAATCAGATCGAATGTATTTATGTATATGTAGCAT
>NW_017288201.1:0-244 GCF_001594075.2 Trachymyrmex cornetzi
TCCCTCCCCTTCATTACCACCTGTCAAATTACCTACTTGTTTTTGAGTGCTGATTCAAAATCACCAAGCCCTAAATCCCCCTAATACGCAAATTTTCATTTCACTAAAATCGGAATTTTTTTAAGAATTCCAACAGCCATATTAGTTTAACCATTTTAAATTTTCAAATTTTGTGACCGGATTCACAATGGATAACCCTCAAAACCTTTGGATTCAACATTTTTTTTAAAACCATGTCCGCCCT
>NW_017288202.1:0-244 GCF_001594075.2 Trachymyrmex cornetzi
TTAGAGTAGTTTCAATTGCGTTTATAGTCCAGAAAAACAATTCGGCGCGCAATTCTAAAAAGACTACAACATGGTATATATGCAAATACATATATAGTGTATATTAGTAATTCAAGATTAAATTATTTAAAGCAATGATGATCCAGCTTCGACCGTAATAGACATTTTTCTAGTATTGATCGTGTTTCCTCACATATTCGGTCTAAAGTAAAGATTCTTAATAATGCAATGTTCCATTCTTATC
>NW_017288203.1:0-244 GCF_001594075.2 Trachymyrmex cornetzi
TCTTAATTACCTTAATTAAAGGATGAAAAGCATGAACAAATCTTAATTTAATAGGGATTTGATATTTTTTATAACTAACTATAGGAGAAACGTTTGTAGGAATTTGTAGTTAACTCGTTATTGTTTGACTTTTCTTAAAACGGTTTTCATATTTAGTAACCCTGTTAAATACTGGTTTACCCCTCAGGGAGGCTATTTTTTATTTTTCTATAGTCATTATTATTATTTCTTTTTACTTGATCTT
>NW_017288204.1:0-244 GCF_001594075.2 Trachymyrmex cornetzi
AAATATAAGTGGACTTTTGCTTTTACATAAATATTTAAGCTAATAATTAATTATTTAAGTGAGATGATTTCGGCAACCAATCAAATAATTCCAATACTAGTAAAATCGTTAAAATTGCTTTGAATAATTCGCATTGACTCTAAATAATTGTAAATAATTCAGTTTTTGTTAAATAAATTATGTTATTGCCGAAATAATTCAGATTAATTAAATAATTATCGAAATCTTAACATGCGAGTATGTA
>NW_017288205.1:0-244 GCF_001594075.2 Trachymyrmex cornetzi
GGCAATTTCCTCCTTTAAGACAGTAAAATCTAACGAAATCTCATTAGATCGAAACTTCTAGAATATTTCAAAAGATTCAAGTAACTCTTGACAGGTTAACCCCCTTTCCCGCTCAGCACTACCACTTCTAACGATATAAAAGCGCACACCAAAGACAGAGACTGACTTTTCTTCTTCAGTTTGTCAGTCTGACTTCAGTCTGTCAGTCAGTCTTCTGTCTGTCATCTGTCAGTCTTCAGTCTTC
>NW_017288206.1:0-244 GCF_001594075.2 Trachymyrmex cornetzi
GTTCGGTGTCAAAGCGCTGTTGCCCGTATGAGGATCCGAGCTAACTTGCCTTGATTCAGATCCAATGCTCCTAGTAACTTGACTCTCTCACTGCCCCGAATCAATGCTAATCAATGCACTGGGTACCTATTAGGCGTCGTCTACAATATACGGAGTAAGAAGTAAGGGTGCCGTCAAGGCCCGTCTACAATACACGGAGTAAGAAGTAAGCGTAAGAAATTGACCAATCACAGTCGATTATTCT
>NW_017288207.1:0-244 GCF_001594075.2 Trachymyrmex cornetzi
ATATAGTATAATTATAATATATCAATAAAAATTTCATTTAAGTGTTCTTTTTTAGATTTATAAGTAGTATTTTTCGAACATACCAAAGATATAAACGACTGAAAAATTCTAGAATTTTAGGGTAAAAAACTTGGGAAATAATCGGGTTTTTTTCCTTCGGTTTTAACAGTTTTTTACTCGGATTTTGTTTTAACATTTTACAATTTCGACGCTGCACTTATTGTTTTAGAATATAGTTTTTGCC
>NW_017288208.1:0-244 GCF_001594075.2 Trachymyrmex cornetzi
AACGGTTGTCTCCCAAGCCTTGTTTGTCGCTGCGTCCAGCTTGGACACAATGAGGTGAATCAACAGGTCATCCCATGCCTCGGTAGGCCTTTTCATAGCCTTTAAAGCTCGCACATGTTTAAATATTGTGTCGAGCAACTCACGCAGAGCAGCATGATTCTCCTTTACAAGTGCTGGTGTGTCGAAGATTGCCCGAATATGCCTTTGAACAATCCAACGTTTGTTATCAAACCTTTCTTTCACC
>NW_017288209.1:0-244 GCF_001594075.2 Trachymyrmex cornetzi
ATATATTTTTTATTTGACACGTTAAAAAATAATCTGTTGTATATTACTTTTAGTTACTATGTGCGAATTTGCAAGGAACATATATATTATTCTGTTTATTTTTTTTAAAATAAAGAGTTAAGAAACTCTAAAGCAATTTTAAAATCATTATTACCCACAATTTAAAACGGTTTGTTTCTTCTTCGACGAGAATTAATAATATCAGGGGGAAATATTTCGCTGTAGAATGTTATGCGAGCTTTCT
>NW_017288210.1:0-244 GCF_001594075.2 Trachymyrmex cornetzi
ACCGTATATATTACTGGGAAATGCTGGTGTTCTTTCGGTGATAACTTAGTTGCTAAGCCCTCATACAAAATATCATATCTGTCAAAGTGACAGTGGTCGATCGGAACAGGTTCCCAGTACGTCTCTGATCCGTCGTTATCTAGGCAGTACCTGTTTGTAGCCCTGCATCTAGCTCCTGACAGTAATATTATATGGCCCGTAGCCTGCTTAATAGGCAATTCAATTTTTCTTATGGTCACCTTTA
>NW_017288211.1:0-244 GCF_001594075.2 Trachymyrmex cornetzi
CGATGAAACCGGTTCATTCCGACGTTACTGCAAACTTCAAAAGGGGGTCGATCGGTCATAGACAATTTTTCAGTCTAATCCGGTTTTGATTAGAACATAGTCATATTTCTAAGCTATCAAAGAATAATTGGAACAGAAAAATTGAACAGGATTTAGCATCGATGAATTTAAGAAATTTCGAAAACTATATCGGTTTGCTTGATGATGTCAAGTCGGAACGATACTTCTCTTCATAATACTCGCT
>NW_017288212.1:0-244 GCF_001594075.2 Trachymyrmex cornetzi
CCTCGGGAGTCGATCGCCCGGGAGCGGGGACACTACCCCCGGGAGACCGGTGCAGGCATCCGAATTCCTGCAAGTTTTTTCCATTTCCTGTGTCCATTTCCATTTGATATGTGTTTGTCTACGAAGTCTTCCAGCCGCGGAGCTCGCCGACCCACTCCGCGGTTCGCCTTCCACTCCTCTCCTTCCTTCCTGATACCCACACAATGAGTACTCCTCCGCAGCAGCATAGGGAATACAAAGCAAA
>NW_017288213.1:0-244 GCF_001594075.2 Trachymyrmex cornetzi
TCTAAGTAATAAAGATTAATACTTTGAAAAATACACCAAAAACTAGTAAATACACAGAAAAATGGCAAATTTTTCAAAAAAATTATGTAAAAAACAAAGGTTATGCTATATTATTATTAACACTTTAAATAAGAAAAATTAAAAATAGCAAATAATTTATAAGGAGAAAAACATGGCTGACAATATTTTAAAAAATGAATTTATGTGACAAGAACAACAAAAAAAGAAAAAACTATATAAAAAC
>NW_017288214.1:0-244 GCF_001594075.2 Trachymyrmex cornetzi
TCCTGCAAACGAAACCTGCAGGTATGCTGCACACGATCCCTACGACTCGCCCGTGGCAACACGTCACGATAGATCTCGTAAGACCCCTCCCGCGCTCCAAGGGACACGCGTGGTTATTAAATATGCAGGACAGATTCTCGAAATGGGTGGAATTCCGGCCGCTCCGCCGCGCAACCGCCCCCGCCGTAACGCAGGCGCTTTCCGAAAGTGTCATACTTCGCCATGGATGCCCGGAGACTATAAT
>NW_017288215.1:0-244 GCF_001594075.2 Trachymyrmex cornetzi
CACCTGAAGTCTAGTGCATAGAAAGAACATTCTTTGTGATTCCTGACAAGATACATTCCTTTAACGACAATATTCCGCAACTCAATCATACACATTGCACAGTAGATAGGAGCATCATTGCACCTCTCTGTATACTAATAGCTGATTATACAGTGCTTAGTACGGCTGGTCAATGCACGGTTTTTCGAAGATTGCACAAATTTCTCAGCATGATCTGCATCATGATGGAAGAATTACATGGTGT
>NW_017288216.1:0-244 GCF_001594075.2 Trachymyrmex cornetzi
TACGTGTCCTCTACTATCTATGCCATCGATGTGACAGTTTTCCTAACTTAATCATCAGCCACAGATCAGCCTCAGCTACAGAACACATGTGTGTGTGACCATGCACATTGCCAGCGCCATATTTGTCTCTAGCGCGGAAAAATCGAAAAGGACAAATCCCCCACCCCATAGCCTTGTCGACGACGTCGACGATGACGTTTCTTAAATGAAAAGTTTCAATTTCGGATTTTGCATCATTTTACAT
>NW_017288217.1:0-244 GCF_001594075.2 Trachymyrmex cornetzi
CTTGATCGAAAAATTAAAAACGCTAATTTTATCGTTCAACAGTCATTCTAATTGTAACGATTTGATGTGATACTGTATACATTTCTTATAATAAAGTATTTTAAAATTTGTACATAAAATTAGACTATTTGAATTTTTAATTATATAATATAACACACAACAGAACGTGTCTATCTTTTAACATAAATTATACCGCAATAAGTTTTCCTTTAAATAAATATGACTTCAAGGTCGCACGATTCAC
>NW_017288218.1:0-244 GCF_001594075.2 Trachymyrmex cornetzi
TTCTGGACCCAATATAATTAAGGAAAAATTCGCTCCTGAAAACAAGACCATCAATTATAGTAACATTTTAAAATTGAATGGGATAAACGAACATCCTGTTTATACTCTCTGAGAAATAACCCTTTTCAATCAAGCGGTAACCTTTCACCTCGTGTCAAACAATTTTCCAATCTCGCAATCTGGCATATTAGGTAACGATTTTTTCCAACAGACTTCCTCGAAAATAGATTACGCGAAAGGATAT
>NW_017288219.1:0-244 GCF_001594075.2 Trachymyrmex cornetzi
AGGTTTATTAATATTATAGGGCAAGCCATTTAAGAATATAAAAATGTAGAAAAATGAAAAGAATAAATGGTGACACAAATTAATACCATCTACAAAATAAAATAAAGAAAAGTTAAATAAGAAAATAATAATAATAAAGATAAGATAGATAATGAACAAAATTGTAGACGAAAGAAAAGTTAGAGAGAGAGAGAGAGAGACGCGTGTAGTTATTTATTAAACGAAATTGAAACACCCACGAATC
>NW_017288220.1:0-244 GCF_001594075.2 Trachymyrmex cornetzi
CGCTCTCGTCGCAAATTGACGCAACCCCGAAACGCGCACGCCAACAATGCGGGACATTGTTGCTCGAAGCCGCGTATCCCGTAGGATTTACCGACGAGATCCCTGTTTAATAAAAGCGCGTCTGATTCTTCCTCGTCCTTATTTATAAACGTTATTAAAACATTTTCTCACAAAACTCGTTAGACAGAAAACAATTGGCTAACATACGGACGCATGTGTATATGTGTTTAATATGCATTCTTGT
>NW_017288221.1:0-244 GCF_001594075.2 Trachymyrmex cornetzi
TCGTTCGCCCGTGATCTTGGGACAGATCGGGATCTCGTTTCACCTTCGAGGAAAGAATAATCATGGACTCGGAGAAATGTGTTCATCCCCTTTTCGAAAACCCGGCACGCTCCATGATGTAATAGATTCCTAGCCACCTTCTCAGAAATTGAAACTTAATCTCCTCATTCAAAATACTGCGTGATCGTCTACAAAATTCAATGCCGCGACGAAAATATTACGAATTAGAAAAAAAATCTTCGCT
>NW_017288222.1:0-244 GCF_001594075.2 Trachymyrmex cornetzi
AGATCTATTATTATCATTATTAGTCGTAGCCTTGAGTGAAGAAATTGGTCACAGAGATAATGATCCAGTACCAGCTGAAAAATGTTTGCAAGTCGCAAATAATTTTATTAAAGGTACACACATCGAACAATCCGAAGTAGAATATGAAATGTTAAATGATTTTGATATTGCAGAAATTCCATTATCATGGCAAGAATGGAGTGACGATATGTACGATAAGGCTAACGATTTGGCATTAAAGTCA
>NW_017288223.1:0-244 GCF_001594075.2 Trachymyrmex cornetzi
ATCACGTAATTTGAAAAATCATATAATATTAGAAATAATTTCATCTATTATGTGATTTTATAGATATCGAATTTTAAAGAATTAAATAATAGAAATAGAAAGAAAGAACATATCGTTGTGTGACTTTTTTAATTACGTGATTAAAAAAAAATCACATACTGATTTGGAACAATCCGTTACGTAATTTATCTGTTTTAATTTCATTATGTAATTTTGTAACGTGATTTTTTTCAGTAGGGGGCAG
>NW_017288224.1:0-244 GCF_001594075.2 Trachymyrmex cornetzi
AGGGCATGCCTGTTCAGGCCCTATATGGACGTAGGGCACGCCCCGACAAAATTCTACCCGGGTCATATATATATAAAAGTCGTAGACGGTTGCAGGGTGTGAAATCGTAAGAAATTGATTAATTCTAGTTAAGTATTCTCCCTATATTTGACTGTGCTTGATCGGTTTCCTACAACTTAAAACTCCACGATTATCTACGAATTCTATGTAAACGAGCTAAAGTCTATCCAAAAGATAGGTTAGA
>NW_017288225.1:0-244 GCF_001594075.2 Trachymyrmex cornetzi
CCTCATTTTAGCAAATAGATTTAAAATCGGTGTAAAAAATGCTACAAGAAGCTCTATCAGATTGATTTAAGAAAAATGGCATATTATCGACCAGTGAATTATCGTAAAATATCAAATCATACAATTTAAAATGCACGTTATTTAAACAGCCTCTTCTTCTTATAAATTTAACAAATAGAAATAGAATCAACATAAAAAACACTATATAAGAAATACATTATCGTGTCAATTTAACATAAAAAAA
>NW_017288226.1:0-244 GCF_001594075.2 Trachymyrmex cornetzi
GTCGTGGGGACCTATTGGATTGTGAAGATTAGATGCTAAAAAGAAAAAAAGGTTATATGAAGTATGCCGTTTCAGTGATGGGGGGAGCGTGTACAGGCTTTACGGAGTGTACAGGCGTGTACAGTACTCGAGCGTGTCAGATAATAATAGTGTAAGCGACCCATGTATTTCTGATAACAGATAATGTTAAGATTATTTGTTTGTTTAGTTTTCGTTTTTCGAGCCTGCGTTATTGTTTCGTTTC
>NW_017288227.1:0-244 GCF_001594075.2 Trachymyrmex cornetzi
GTGCAAACTTTACAGATCCATATAAATTTGGATTGTGAAGTTAGCATTCTATTAATATAAAAAAAATATTGACAGTTCTATTGGCACTCTTTTTATAATTCTACGGTTCCTTATAAAAATAGAAAAGTTCCGTATTTTTTTGTACTAAAATTGGAAAAGTGTTGATGATAATATTAACATCAACATGCAGTTTGTTTTTTTATTCCTGTACTAGACCGCACTAGCATTTCCTGTTTCTCTTTTT
>NW_017288228.1:0-244 GCF_001594075.2 Trachymyrmex cornetzi
ACACCACCAATCACAGCGACCGGTGCTTAGGAGCTTTGTAGTCTCAAGCGCTGTGAATGGCTCATGTCCAATTGAGCCGTGTCCAACTGGGTGCCACTCGAAAAGTACTACTGAATATTAGGAGTATTTTGAGGCACTACTGTACTACAGCACTACAGCACTACTATACACTACTGTACTACTCAATTGGACACGAGCTACTCACAGCGCTTGAGACTACAAAGCTCCTAAGCACCGGTCGCTG
>NW_017288229.1:0-244 GCF_001594075.2 Trachymyrmex cornetzi
CTACATCAATATCGCAGGCATATATATGTATGAATTTTTTAACTAAGTATTCTTTCATATTAGATATCTAATTCAAAAAATTCAACATTGTTTGTTCATGTAATTCTTAATTCAAACCAATATTGTTTTATCTATATAAATTTATAAAGTACAAAACTTCTTTTATACAAAGTAAATATTGTTACATGTCGGCATCAAAAGCCAATAAAAAAACTGTAATTTTCCAATTTTGTTTGTTTTTGGC
>NW_017288230.1:0-244 GCF_001594075.2 Trachymyrmex cornetzi
GTTATCTTACATGATATTTATAAAGTATTTAATACTAAGTTAAAAATTATAACTAATCCTTATGTTAAAAATAATTGGTTAAAATTAAAAGATTTTATTAATAAAAATAATACTAAATTCAACAGTGAAAATGATAAGGATAATATCAAACTATTTTCTTTATTAATAATCTTAATATTAGGTAATGATGCTATTATTAGTACAACTTTCAAAAATATTATTGAAATTATAAATTCTTCAGATA
>NW_017288231.1:0-244 GCF_001594075.2 Trachymyrmex cornetzi
TGCTCTTATGTAAAGTAGGGTGATTGAATGTTATCTGGGAAATGTTTCATATAGATGAATATACCTGTCATTAAATGATCCATTTTTTTCTAGACATATAATACGTATTATAATTCTCTACTATAATAACGTATTTGATGTATCTCATTCCATTTCTCATTTGCATTAAAAATCAAACGCATGTATGCGGTGATATGTCGACATTTCATGATAGCGAGTGTCTAGCGGCGAATCAATAAGCCCG
>NW_017288232.1:0-244 GCF_001594075.2 Trachymyrmex cornetzi
TGCAGACCCTAAGCACGACTTCCTACACCTTGGCCTTTGAACGAGCGCCATTCTTTGGAAACGGTTACCATTAAGCCGATCAGCCGTCGGTGTTTGATAAGCTGAAAATAAATTCCGCGTGTAGGACGCACTGGTTCCGTCGCAGTTCGAAGTCGGGCTACGAAGATGGCCCCATTATTGTCCCTTCGCCTATCGCCACTGTCCATCCCCTAGAGGATAAGGCAGCGACGGCAGGCCCTTTCGC
>NW_017288233.1:0-244 GCF_001594075.2 Trachymyrmex cornetzi
TTACACTTATTTATGTCTAAAAACTTTGAGATTGAATTAAAATTTTGTAACAAGGGAGCTATATAATTACAACTTTTTGTTAAACAATATAGTAAAGAGAAAAAGAGAGAAATAATAGGTATTATAAATAAAATATTATTTAATGTATTTTTTCATCTATTTGATACTTCCAGTTTAGTAACTTCATTTTTTCAACGTTAAAAATTCAATACTTTGAATATATAATATTTTTATTAGATATAAA
>NW_017288234.1:0-244 GCF_001594075.2 Trachymyrmex cornetzi
TAATCAAAAATCAAAAAGTGTGGTATTTTATAAAAACACGCACATATGATATAACAGCAATAAGGTTAGTAATGTTTATTTGTAATTAGTATTTAAATCCAAAAACAAAGTATAATTACATGGAAAGAACAATTTTATGAAAGTATCTAAAATTTTTTCTAGATGCAAATCTGAAAATATCTTTGTTGGACCATTAAAATAATTTTGTAGGAATCTCAAGCATGATGAGATACAAAAAGTTTCG
>NW_017288235.1:0-244 GCF_001594075.2 Trachymyrmex cornetzi
TTTTTACGTATTCTTTTGCAACTGTCACCATATCCATGACACATGACAACCGTTCGTCCTCAGGCACTTTGTTAAGTGCAACGGCTACAAAACCTAACATTGCTTCTATATCTGATGATACATTGAGATTGCCAGCACAAGGTTGTGACCGCACTGGTCGTGATGATCCAAACCTGTCAAGGGCTGAACTTAGAGATGTAGCTAGAGATGAAACATCTTTTGATGATTGACAAAGTACGTCATA
>NW_017288236.1:0-244 GCF_001594075.2 Trachymyrmex cornetzi
TTGAACATGATATTGACTTTTCATGAAATCTGATGCTATTTACTACCTCCTGTAAAAGCCATGTGATTATTCTGATGATATTATACTTTGAATGAATTTTTATAGGTATATATCCCACTTTATGCCTCATGTTTTATTATTTAACGACGTTAATAAAATATCCAGCGTAATTGATAATAAGTAAAAAACAGTTGACACTTGAAAAAGATAAAATATATGCTAAAAATCTTGTGATATGCGTTAT
>NW_017288237.1:0-244 GCF_001594075.2 Trachymyrmex cornetzi
TTAAAAAATGGTAATTGTAATAAATACCTTCTAAACATTTATAAAATTCTGTTCCTTTAAAAATTTTTTTGTTAGCTACTTGTTTAACGGCAGTATAATTTTGTGCAACGTTTTGACATATATATTGACGCATTATAGTCCCAATATTACGAGATAATGCACGACGTTCGTCGAATGAACGTTTTATGCGATAAATCTGAAAAATAAACTTTTAATAATAAATGCGTATATACATATATAATTT
>NW_017288238.1:0-244 GCF_001594075.2 Trachymyrmex cornetzi
GTAAAAATAAAGAATTTATTGATTTTTGTATTGTGTTCTTCTTAGTAAAATCCAAATCTCATTTAACTGAACAAGGTTTAAATCAAATTCTTGAGATAAAAGAGCATGCGGGGCCCGGTTATGAATAAAGGAAGAAATATAAAACTCAATGAAGATACAAATATTTCTCCAATTAAACCTGTTCTACCTAATAAAGATTCAACCAATCCTATTCCCATCTCCTTTTCCAACTATCCTTGTGTCC
>NW_017288239.1:0-244 GCF_001594075.2 Trachymyrmex cornetzi
ACCTAATAAAAAGACCTTTGCATCATCCGTTTTGCACTTTGAGTAACGTGTCGTTTATTGCGCGTCTGCATTTGCCGCGTGAGAAAGTCGCGCTTTTTCCGTCGCGCTGGAAAGTAAAATCTCTTGCCCATTTGAATGTAAATCCGGCTCTTGGCCTTGTTCTCTTCGGCGCCATAAAATTGGATCAGTTTCCTCTTGCGTTACGTGTCACACGATCTTATGTACTTTCGGATCATGATGCGCT
>NW_017288240.1:0-244 GCF_001594075.2 Trachymyrmex cornetzi
CTGTCTAGTCACTTTATGCTTTTTACGCTATTTTGTTGTTACGCCGAAACATGATAGAACCACAGGTGCGTTCCGTATCGCCCATGATGCGCATGATGCATCCATTGTCCTTATTTAACATTTGCCAACCAACAAGGATAAACGATGCATTATGCGCATCATGCGAGAAACGGAACACACCCCACCATACGTCGAATCTAATTTCTGGCTCATTTTAGCTTATTCTGTCCGAAAAAATGCACGA
>NW_017288241.1:0-244 GCF_001594075.2 Trachymyrmex cornetzi
AAAGAAAGCATTACATTAGTATACAATATATAAGAGAAATATAATAATTTAAATATAAATTCACATATAAATTTAGGATACTTACACCACAACTCTTCCGGTTCATCCGACTCGTATGACCGGATACCGAACAGCTCTTCTAAAAAAAGGCTGTTGTCTTCCCAAATATCCAAATAATACGATCTGAAAAGTCGTTCTGCTCGTCTCTCCGCCCGCACGTTGCGCCAATGATGTGGGTTTATGA
>NW_017288242.1:0-244 GCF_001594075.2 Trachymyrmex cornetzi
CGTTTATCATCGTTCATAGATGGATAGATATTTTCGCAATAGTTATCGAGATATTAATTACTAGTGGGTAATTAATAAAAGTGCCAAGTGGGTGCGCAGTGCGAGACACGAGTGTATTTACGCGAGTCAGCGAGTTGCGGGCATCGGAGTACCCGAAATTCTCGTTTTTTTTAATAAAGATTAGACCGATGGAATTCTGAATATGAGTTCTATCGATAATTTGGGTCCGAATTGTATAATAAAC
>NW_017288243.1:0-244 GCF_001594075.2 Trachymyrmex cornetzi
ATGATTCTTTACAAATTAAAGTACAAGTTTACAGCGATAAAATTCCTGGGACGAGGTGTTTCTCATAGATTTTTTTAAACGTAATGTTGTAAGCCCATAAATTTCAACAGATTTTCAAAATAACTAAGTAACTAAGGTTTAATATCCTGAAATAGCTTTTCTTATGATATTTGACATTTAATTGTTTTGTAAAAAGGTTTAATGTTATCCTGAAACTTCAATTATTAGATTAGTGCAAAAGTTC
>NW_017288244.1:0-244 GCF_001594075.2 Trachymyrmex cornetzi
AAATTGCATTTGTAAAACGCAGTAGATTGCTCGAATGAGAAAACGAAAAAACAATACGACTTCTATTTCATTAACTCAATCAATATGACTCTTTGTTTAAAATCTAATATATTTTATTTAATAAAATCTAATGTTAAAATTATGTATTTCCATTATGTAAAGTCCACTTTAGACGATGTATAGTTCGCGACAGATTTTTCTATTTACTAATTAAATTTTTTTCTCTCTCGAAACGCAGCGAAAA
>NW_017288245.1:0-244 GCF_001594075.2 Trachymyrmex cornetzi
ATTTGGCCTTGCAGTCGATGTCGATGGTTCGCCTGGAGTTACCCATGATCTTTTACGCTTAAGGTTCTCAAAATATATCCACTTTTCATCGCCAGTCACAATTCGATGGAGAAATGACTTTCTTGTGTACCTGACGAGCAGCATTTCGCAAGTGGTTTTTCGATTTTTCTGCTGTCTTTCTTTCAGTTCATGTGGAACCCATTTTCCCATCTTCTGGATCTTTCCCATGGATTTCAAACGTATG
>NW_017288246.1:0-244 GCF_001594075.2 Trachymyrmex cornetzi
GCTAGAATGCGCTGAAGTTGTAATTAATTAGAATTTTGGAATAGGTGATGCTTAATTTTCCACGGAACAAGATCATATAGCAAAAAAACCAATTACACTATGCCACTGAAAAAGATTGAATGAAAGCTTTATAATATGATATAATATAAAATATAATAAAACATAACCATTATACTATGTGTATAGTAGATTACCAACATTCTATTTGTAAAATCTCAAAATTGTGACAACAACTTGAAATTCT
>NW_017288247.1:0-244 GCF_001594075.2 Trachymyrmex cornetzi
CTTTAGCACGCTATTTGTTTCGGACCGACCATTAATGTTGTAAGCACTGATAGAACTGTGAGCATGAATCGGACCGCGGCCCTATATATGTTATTTCGAATATGCTAAGCTTGAAAACTGTTGTTCCAACAAATATGTTGTTTGTTTTTGTATGTATACATTCACTATTATGAAAATGAAACGAAATATACTAAATTCCACACTAAATACTTGAAAATGAAAACGAATATAAATTTAATAAAAT
>NW_017288248.1:0-244 GCF_001594075.2 Trachymyrmex cornetzi
TGTATTACGTTCAATATAACACCACTTCGTCGAGAAAATGTCCATAGCAAGCTCTACAGGAACGTTCGTGAAGAGAGAAACCACATCAAGAGACAGCAAAACAGACTCGTCGGGAATTGTCAGAGAACAGAGTACGTCAGTCAGATGGAAACTGTTGATAATACAACTTTTTGCACGTGGAAGGTTGTCATGTAAAATTCTATGCAAAAAAGAAGCCAAGTTATGAAGTGGGCTACCGGTAGAT
>NW_017288249.1:0-244 GCF_001594075.2 Trachymyrmex cornetzi
GTGTCTGCGATGCTTTTTCGGGACAACGACGCGGAATTGATCGTGCGTAAAACAATGCGTGTGGCAATTGAATTTCTTCACGATCTTGTCGATGATAGTTCGCGATCGTTGTCGAGCTCCGGGTAATTATTTATTAGAATACCATACCCCACTTTTGTCATTACATAGTTATACATAGAACATATTTTTGATATTATTTTATTATTTCAAATATTTCGTGTTAATTATACAATGTGATGTCAAG
>NW_017288250.1:0-244 GCF_001594075.2 Trachymyrmex cornetzi
TATCTTCAATTTGTTATAAATATATACAACTGTACAAATACTTTCTAAAGATGCCATCAAAATGTACGTAAAAATTATTTAATAATTTGTATACTTGTAAAAATAATGAAAATTAATTCAGAACACAAATGATCGAACGTGTGTAGTAAGGGTGCCAAAAACTAAAGGTGTATACTAAGGGTTAAAATATCGGATATAATTCGAAAGAGACAGTTCTCATCTAGTGGTATTAAATTATAATTCG
>NW_017288251.1:0-244 GCF_001594075.2 Trachymyrmex cornetzi
CTCCGATCGGAAAATGTTGTATGGCAATGTTGTAGGTATTAAAAAGATCTACAACTTTTGTATATATAATTTTTGCACATAACCTCAAAATTTTCGAGATAAATTGAAAATACCGGTTTTTTCGTTTTTATTTTTTTTCTCGTACAAAAAATTTTTTTTTTTACCATATTTGATGGAAACATACCTTTTTATGGCCCAAACAAGCTGTAATTTTTTGGAATAAAAATATTAATTTTTTCGCTTT
>NW_017288252.1:0-244 GCF_001594075.2 Trachymyrmex cornetzi
TTAAAATTCGCGTCACTTATTTTACTTGGCAGATTTTCTCCTTTATATTAGCATTTCTTTTGCATAATTGACCAAGCGTATCAAGAAGCGTAGACGCGCCATGGATCACGCTCGGCGGCTACCGTGAAATGCCATTGTATCGTCGTGCCGTCTCGTCCGCCACCCTTGGAAGGAAGACCGGAGAAGGACAGGACTGGGAGGAAGGAAGAAGAAGAGCAGAGAGAAGGGCACACATCCGGGAGCC
>NW_017288253.1:0-244 GCF_001594075.2 Trachymyrmex cornetzi
GACATTCTTAATATTTTTAACTCATTACACACTAGATTACAATTTACTATGGAAGTTGGCAAAAATGGAAAAATTAGCTTTTTGGGTACTTTAATTATCGTGGACAATAATAACTTAATATTTAATGGCTACCGAAAAGCCACTTTTTCTGGTAGATTCCTTAATTTCCATTCTCAACATTCTATCTGTCATAAAAGAGGGGTTATTTATGGGGTAATAGACAAAATAATTCGTTTGTGCCATC
>NW_017288254.1:0-244 GCF_001594075.2 Trachymyrmex cornetzi
GAATGAGAGAGATTTACGTTAAAATTCTTTGAAATACGTTGTCCCACGACTGTCATATTTTCAGAGTAAATTCTGAAAAAAAAATTTCTCCGTGAAGGATTATCTATCTTCATAACATTATTTTGGTGATGAGCTATTATGACCTGTTGTTTGCTTAAGAATCTAATTAATATAATTTCGGAGACGGAGAAAAATGTTTGATTGAATTAATTGAAATTCTAATGGGAAATGAATGAAAAATTAC
>NW_017288255.1:0-244 GCF_001594075.2 Trachymyrmex cornetzi
TGCCCTTGCAGAAGATGTTTTGGACGCTATTGAACCTAAGTCAAAGCAATTTGTTGGAACGATGTGTCGGTGGCTTTACTCAGAATAATAACGAAAGTTTCCACAACGTTATATGGAAAATCGTTCCGAAAACTATGTACAATACCGCTATAACTGTGGAATTAGTTGCCTATATCGCCACATGTACATTTAACGAAGGTGCACGAGCATTGTTACAAATTCTTCAAGCAATGCAAGTGCAGGT
>NW_017288256.1:0-244 GCF_001594075.2 Trachymyrmex cornetzi
ATATTGAAATGAACCGATAGCGGTTCGATATCAGTCTGATAGCTGTTTATAGCTGTTTAATATCAGTTTGATAGCCGTTTATAGCTGTTCGATAGCGGTTTGATAGCGTTTTGATCTAGTACGTAGCCTCGATGTAAGGTAGAGCGGGTCTAGCGTGTTGTGACATTTTTTCTTGAAATTGTTATAAATCTTCACACAATTATAGATGGACTAATGGTAAATGCTTTAAAACGTTGCATGTTCA
>NW_017288257.1:0-244 GCF_001594075.2 Trachymyrmex cornetzi
CTATAAATTTTAGGAAACAATATATTTACATGAAAACAGTATTTTAATATGTATTGAAATATTTAAAACAAATATAAACAGTTGGAAAATTTGTGTTAAATTTAACATATTTTACGTATCCTAAACGATTCAAAAATTTTTGTATTAATTTAATACAAGATTAATATAAGCCTATTCTTTTTACTTGAATTTCTTTGTGCAGTTGATTTTTTTCTCTTTTTCTCTCTAACGTGAAAAAAGTGGA
>NW_017288258.1:0-244 GCF_001594075.2 Trachymyrmex cornetzi
GATTCTTGATGGCCACGTGAATACGTTTCGGGAATACGTTATTTCTGCTTGGCCTTCTAAGGTTTGGTTTTCCATTTTTTTGTTAAATTGTGGTTTAAACTTAATTTGACTTTAACTTGACGATAATATAAATGTTTTATAAATATGATGGAGAACGCCAATAATCGGTCAAAGTTAGATGTATGAATACAATATATATATTCTTAATTTTAAATTTAATTATCTCAGATATGATTGTGCGTGT
>NW_017288259.1:0-244 GCF_001594075.2 Trachymyrmex cornetzi
ATTTGTTTTTTTCTAAAACAAACAATGTGAAAATTATTCCTTTAATTATTTTTTATATTTTCACATTACTATTATTATTTCTATTACACTAAAAAATAATTTTATATAAAAGAAAAAGGATGTATGAACGTATATGGACATATTTCATAAATAATTATAAATGTTTATAAATATTTATACGTGTTTATATATGTTTATACATATTTATGCATATTCATGCATGAAAAATTTTTTACCGGGCATA
>NW_017288260.1:0-244 GCF_001594075.2 Trachymyrmex cornetzi
AATAAACAAAAAAGATCCAGATTGTAAATGGAAAATGAAATATTTTAATAAGATATTTTAGAAATTGGGATGAGAAATAAGTTTATTTTAAATTACTAGAAAATGTCACACAAATACCTTTATCGCCTATTTATATTAAAATGTAATTTACAATGTGTTTATTTGATAAATAAATGTTCGCCTACATTTATATGTTTGCATTTTTATATTGTATTTTAGTTTTATATATTCAGTAATATCTTTT
>NW_017288261.1:0-244 GCF_001594075.2 Trachymyrmex cornetzi
AATTAGATTAAATTCGTTACTATAGGTAGATTTAACAATGCATATAGGATCTTCTGCATATTACTATACAAGTTTCAAATTAAATGTTTATTAAGTTGCAATAAAAATTTTTTTCTCTAAATCGATCGTGAAACTGGAAGGCAATAAAAGTCTTCTAGAAACTTATCATCCAATTATATCGAGCTGTTTTACATTTGCACGAGGTTTCTATTATGGAATTCACGAATTGTCCTCATAGTGAAAT
>NW_017288262.1:0-244 GCF_001594075.2 Trachymyrmex cornetzi
CCCTCAGTTCGTCGACTTCTATCTACCAATTTTTTTTCCTCTCTTTTCTTCACGCTTTTTTCGCCGTTCTCGCAGTACGAGAGGCACGAGGGGCAGGATTTGAGGGAACGGGCTTGACACAACGAAACGTGTGAAAAGGATGATTTTAATACTTTACTCGCGAGAGTCTAAGGTGGCTTTCATTAATTTGTTTCGTGTTTATGTTAATTTGCTCAGAGTCCGTTAATTTGCACCGAGTCTATTT
>NW_017288263.1:0-244 GCF_001594075.2 Trachymyrmex cornetzi
CGACTTACCGACATGCCAAGTTACCATGTCTGCTAGTTACCAATGAACCATTTATCGACATGAGTTATCATGTCTAACCTGTACCAAAACTAATTCCTCTTATTCCCGCTTTGCATGCAGCTCCTTCCCCACCAACAACCTGCATGGAGAGAGGGAAAGCGAAGCGAGACTCACTTGCAGTTACGCAAGTGAAGTCAGTCAGAATTCTGTAGTCAAAACGGACAGACTAATAGTCAAAGCCAGA
>NW_017288264.1:0-244 GCF_001594075.2 Trachymyrmex cornetzi
ACATACACACCTACTATCATTACCCTTTTCCCACCTATTTTCATCATCTTCGTCATGAATCCCTCCACTTCCTTCTTTCCCTCTTCCTCCTCATACAACTCCTTTTTAATCCTCATCAACATTCTATTGCCCTTCCTTTTTTGTTTCTTCTTTTTGCATCCAGTATTCTCCATATATATCCCTCAGGTAGACTCTCCTTTCAAAATTTCCCTCTCTTTTCCTCCACTCATGTTACCATCAATAC
>NW_017288265.1:0-245 GCF_001594075.2 Trachymyrmex cornetzi
TACGATTCACTCTTAAAGCAAATCAGAGTTCTGGGGTATAAATTCGATATTTTATATCCCAGATTGGATGGCTCGTTATTCCCTGTTGCCTTTGCCTATTGTCTGTGCCCATTGTGTTTCCAGCTTAACACGAAACGCGCGCAGGAACTGTTGTTTTTGGCTGCTTTCCTTTTAGGAGACAAAGTCGACACACTTGACACAAATCGACACACGTCGCTTTCCATTTACCATTTTGTTCAAACTCA
>NW_017288266.1:0-245 GCF_001594075.2 Trachymyrmex cornetzi
ACGTAACAATAAGAAAATAAGTCTTCTAGCCTCTCTCTCTCTCTAATGAATCTCCAAACGAATTCCTTAATTATTTCAAACGCGCAGTAATGTCTGTTAACAGTTTTGGTATAAAATTCTATACATAAAAATGATATTTGTCGCATATTATTAATAGTTATGTAATGAATTACGCTGAAGATAATAGTATTGTCATGCATATGTATAGCTACAGCCATACCTTTATGATAAATAATGCCGTTTAT
>NW_017288267.1:0-245 GCF_001594075.2 Trachymyrmex cornetzi
TTGATGTCCATGTTGAATCTTCATATTCGATTCACACGTGGCCGTCAAGTGTCGGGCTGCGTATACGTGTCTACATCTTCTTTATCACTTTCCCTTCACCACATCCCTTCCCGCTCTCAAAAACTCCTCAGTTCTCAATTATGCGTTATTTCGTTATTTGATTACGTCGATGTCGACTACGTTCTTAATCAACAACTCCTGAATCGTGTACAGCGTATCCAAAATTCTTGCCTCAGCTTCTCTTA
>NW_017288268.1:0-245 GCF_001594075.2 Trachymyrmex cornetzi
ACGCCATCCAAAGTCAAACTAAATATCAGTAAATAGCTCCTTTAAGACCTTACAACTTTGGTCTGAAACGTTTCATCTAAAAACGTTATTTAAGGCTCTTAGCATAAGGATGACCGTAACCAAGTCGTAAAACGTGAATCATAATCATAGGTCATAGTCAACGCATTATATATATTTTGGCATTCTATGTATGTACACCGATACAAGTACAATTCACATTTCTTTACGATTAGTTATAGCCATCT
>NW_017288269.1:0-245 GCF_001594075.2 Trachymyrmex cornetzi
AGAACTCTTGAGAAATATGTTAGCTACAACATCCAATAAATGAAAGTCGTCAAAATTTAAGTCTAACGTCAATATTAACAAAAAAGTCAAAAGTGAGAAAATGGGGGTCTAAAAAATGGGATGTTATATGGAATACCAATGAAATTTTGACCATAATAATAAATAAAACAATAAATAAAGTCCAAATTTGTTTATTTACATAAACTGATCAAGAAAAGTAGAAAACTGTTTAATTTTTATTGTAA
>NW_017288270.1:0-245 GCF_001594075.2 Trachymyrmex cornetzi
CCTTACGCGAGTGATCTCTTTTTTTATAAAACGTGCAAGAGTATTCTACCATTTAGCGTTAATAGTAAAATACTCTTGCACGTTTATGTGAATAAGTGGAAGTGACAGTGCGTTTTTTTTATAGAAAAAAACTTGTTAAAAACTGTAATAATTGATCCCCAGTCTTCGAAAAATGAGCAACATCAAAGATATATTGCACATTTCATATGGATATCCCGTAGAGGGGGTAAGTAGTTTTTTGTATG
>NW_017288271.1:0-245 GCF_001594075.2 Trachymyrmex cornetzi
TATCTCACGACAGGGAGGGCATCCGCCTTTCCCAAGCCGGTTATATACGAGACGTCTTGGAGAAATTCGGTATGAGCGACTGCAAGCCTACTCATACTCCATTGAATAGCGGAATTAAATTTCACGATACCGAAAATGATAAGGACATCAACAATCCCGCGCTTCCCTACCGCGCGCTACTAGGTTCACTGATGTATTTGGCTCAGGGAACACGTCCCGACATCGCCTACGCCGTCAGCGCGCTG
>NW_017288272.1:0-245 GCF_001594075.2 Trachymyrmex cornetzi
AATCATTGCAACAGATCTTATAGACTACATTACATTTTTTTGATTGTTCTAAATTATCTTTCTACACTTTAATATACTTATTAAGCTTGTTCGTACTGTGAAATGCTATTCTGGTTTTGTTGTTGTGTATGCGTTTGAATCTATCTGTGAGTCCTGGGATAAAAGGCATCCCAAACCAAGAAACATTATTTTCAGAATCTATATTATTTTCTTTGTTCTTTTGTATTTTAAATTCTCTTTTGTGA
>NW_017288273.1:0-245 GCF_001594075.2 Trachymyrmex cornetzi
ACATCTGATTATTATTTGACATAACGTAATGACGACAAACTGACATGTACGTAACTAGAATTTATATTTCTATAAAGTCATAGGAAAGACAAATGTATAGATTCATCAAAAATAGTATTTTTAAACAATTAGCCAGTAAGAATTTTATCTGACGTTTTTAAAATAAATTATCCTACTCTTTATAGACTATTGTAGACCATTATATGAAGTAGACCCGACTTAACTACTATATTTATGACGTCGTA
>NW_017288274.1:0-245 GCF_001594075.2 Trachymyrmex cornetzi
CCGCATAGAGAATCTGCTTTTTTATGACACATGATGTGTTACATTTACAAGAAGCAAGAAAATCGTACTGTAAATTTGGAAAATATCTAGATTCCTAGATATTTTCATGTATCGACGCACAGCCAAAAGTTAAGTCGTGAAATGTACAATGTGCATGACGAGAGAGTATCGAAAGCCCCGCGGCGAGCTTTTGGCGTATAATCGCGCGAACCTAAATCGCGGTTGTACGAATCTCGGTACTTTGT
>NW_017288275.1:0-245 GCF_001594075.2 Trachymyrmex cornetzi
GTTGAAGCAAAAGTGGTCATTTTTTATTCAACGTTCAATAACTCGGTGAAGAAAAACCGTACAGCACTCAATAAAAAAATTAATTGAAGATAAAGATTCACTCTTTCAACTGTTGTAAACCGTATTTTTGTGTGAATTTTACTTCACGCCATAGATATTCGTAAAGTTTGTAAAAAATTTTTAGATTTGACGGATATCCATTTGTGTCCGTATATCTCTATAAAGAATTCAGATTGAAATATCAA
>NW_017288276.1:0-245 GCF_001594075.2 Trachymyrmex cornetzi
TACATTTTCAATCAAAACACTTTATTTATCCAATGGCAACAAGCGGATTTTCTGTATTATTAGTATTAATAATAGTAATAAGTACGATAATATACGTAATAAGAAATAAAAAACGGAACAAATCAAATAACACAAGGAACGTAAACATAGAGATAGAGACGGAAGAAAATTTTGATCTTCCCAATCAATATTAAAACGAAGTAAAAGTACACGTTTCTAAAAATATTGCCTGAAGAAAAACTCCG
>NW_017288277.1:0-245 GCF_001594075.2 Trachymyrmex cornetzi
ATTTTAAGTTATTTTCAATTTCTCGATTTTTGCACCTATTTATTCTTCTTTTTGATTATTTAGCGTATTATCGATTACAAAAAAAGATCAAATTCTATGCATAACATACAAAGATATACGCGAAAACATTGTACATTAGATGACGCACTCCCATGTGCTCCAGAATTGGGAGACAGATATAGCCTTCCAGGAATATAAGTAGTTAAATTTTAAATATTTCAATATTTAAATTTAAATATACTTAA
>NW_017288278.1:0-245 GCF_001594075.2 Trachymyrmex cornetzi
TACGACTGCCATTGAGAGGAGAGAAGAAGAAACGGGGCGGGGAGAAGGGCGTTATATTATTAATAATTATTATAATAATTATATTATTGTTACCAATAATAAATAGATTTTTTTTAAATATAATGTATTTTAATTTCATAGTTCTGTTTTAAAACTATATGCTGCAGATGTTAATGATATTATTGGATTCTCGTAGGCAGATTGAAAAGATATTAGATTATTAAAATATTGTCCGTAATTTCTTA
>NW_017288279.1:0-245 GCF_001594075.2 Trachymyrmex cornetzi
TTATTTATCAGTCTATTTTCTATTTATTATTGTATTTATTGCAGTATTTCATAAAATTTATTCACTGCTATTTAATATATTAATATATTATTAATAGAAAACAAGCAATATCCTTTAGTACCACATTTTATTACAAAAAAAAATAATTGAATTATCAAAGAAATTCTAATATTCTTAATATGTACTAAAAGTGAAATTAATATTCGAATTAAAGCATCACTTATATTCTAATTTAGTCAGATTCA
>NW_017288280.1:0-245 GCF_001594075.2 Trachymyrmex cornetzi
TTAGCAATAGGCTTAAACTTCTCGGAAATAGAACTGACGTACGGAATAGCAAAAAATCTTTCTAGTAAAACATTAATATTCTTAACATAAGTGTTATTGAAATGATATTTAATTCTATTTTGAATTGTTGAAAAGATAAATTGAATAGGGTATTCATTATTTAAAAATATATTTATCGCATTAATTAAATTATTCTGTTGAAATTTTGGATGGCACAGACGAATTATTTTGTCTATTACCCCATA
>NW_017288281.1:0-245 GCF_001594075.2 Trachymyrmex cornetzi
TGTAAGGTAAATGTAAGGGAAATGTAAGGTAAATGTAAGGTAAATGTAAGGTAAATGTAAAGGAAATGTAACGTAAATGTAAGGGAAATGTATCGTAAATATAAGCGAAATGTAACGTAAATGACAGATAAATGTAAAGGAAATGTAACGTAAATGTAAGGTAAATATAACGTAAATGTAAAGTAAATGTAAAGGAAATGTAACGTAAATGTAAGGTAAATGTAATGTAAATGTAAGGTAAACGT
>NW_017288282.1:0-245 GCF_001594075.2 Trachymyrmex cornetzi
AATCGAAAAAAAGTTAAAAGATTCACTTACTTTTGGCTCGTACAGCTGTTACCTCAGATATATATTCGCTTGATACACAAGAGTTTTAGAGTCCATATCTTCACGGAAAAAAATAGATTTGCTGATTCAGCAAAGCTATTGCTTGCTACGCGAATTCAACATCTGTAATTAAGAAAATTTGATGGTTCAACAAAGAACTTATGTCTGTAAGCAGTCATCAGTATGCTCATATAACAAACTCATCT
>NW_017288283.1:0-245 GCF_001594075.2 Trachymyrmex cornetzi
CTCCTCCCTGTAATAGGGAAACTCTTCGAGAAACTTCTCAAAATACGCCTGACAGGCACAGCACTAGCGCCGGGAAGAATCTCCGATCGTCAGTTCGGATTCATGCCGGGCAAGTCGACGGAGGATGCGGTGGTGGAGCTGCGACGTGCGGTCTCTGCCTCCAAAGGAAGGTATACCGTGGCGTTGCTCTTTGACATCTCGGGTGCTTTTGATAATGTCTGGTGGCCCTTAGTATTGCAAGGCTT
>NW_017288284.1:0-245 GCF_001594075.2 Trachymyrmex cornetzi
TGGCGGGCTTCTCGATCCTGACGAACGGGCGCCTGGCGATCTGATTCTGCGATGCCGGCTTCGTGAGCGGTCTTGCGAGCAGTCTATACGATGAGCGATGTGCCGGCGACGTTCTCGAGAGTATCTTTTATTTTTATTGTGTGGCATTGTAATATGCTGAACACTGCGAAACACTGTTGCTCAGGCGAGCGAACAGAACACAATGAAGTGGCGACGCAATGGCGGCGTCTGGGAGCGCTGAGGCG
>NW_017288285.1:0-245 GCF_001594075.2 Trachymyrmex cornetzi
TGAAATCCAGCGAAGTCTGAATTCATGAATTCCCGATAAAGCCCGATAAATTCCAGTGAAATTCGATGAATTCCGGTGAAATCCGATGAATTCCGGTGAAATCCGATGAATTCCGGTGAAATCCGATGATTCCGGTGAAATCCAATGAATTCTGATGAAGTCCGATGAAGTCAAACAAAGTCTGATGAATTCATGAATTCTGACGAAGTCCAATGAATTCCAGTGAAGTCCGATGAAGTCTTGAA
>NW_017288286.1:0-245 GCF_001594075.2 Trachymyrmex cornetzi
AAAAAAAAGTAATTGAAAAATTAGAAGTTAAATTTCTTTCTATTTTATGATTTCAGAGTCTTATAAATAATGGAAATGACAAACATATCTTCATTTAGAATATACTCTATATTTTCTTAAACTTTTTGTTTATATATAGTGTTGTGGGCGAAGGGTGTCGGAAGTATCGAGCGGCGCAAAACCAAAGCGTTTATTTATCGCTGGGACGTGAGATACAATAATAATACAAGATGCACCGCAGTGCG
>NW_017288287.1:0-245 GCF_001594075.2 Trachymyrmex cornetzi
ATCAACGAGGTACGATTTAGGTGACCAGTACGCATTCAGCAACTTTCCCCTACGTTTAAACTAAAGAAAAAAGTTGGTAGAAACCAATATTTTGCTAAACTTTCGTTAGTCAAATGTTACTAGGGATTAACTCTTTAAACTGCGTTGGTAGAAACGGGCCTAAGCCGAATCAACCATAAGTGTCAACCATAAGTGGTCAATTCCACTAAATAGCAAACTCGATTAGTCAGTTCCATGGTGAATTA
>NW_017288288.1:0-245 GCF_001594075.2 Trachymyrmex cornetzi
TTATGGGATGAATTTAAAATTACAATGTCTGAAGATTATATACGACGATATGGACATGTTACTAGAATTAGAAAAGCTTACGCAAAAATCGATCATTACTTCGCAAAGAAGTTTGGGAACTTTCACGATTTTCAGAAATGGAACAAATAATAACAGAATATGAAAGAGAAGATACAGAACAGTTAAAAAGAGAAACTCTACTCGGTGAACAAAACAGTATAATAAGTTAAATTATAACCAAAAAG
>NW_017288289.1:0-245 GCF_001594075.2 Trachymyrmex cornetzi
AAACTTTATTCCACACGGAAAGAATTTTTTCTTTGAATTTACCCAGAAAATATGACAGTTGTTGGACAACATTATATTTTGAAGAATTTTAATGTAAATCTCTCTCATTTATTAATAAAACTATAATAAAGTATATAATAAATTTGATCAATTTTACTGAAGTGCATGGTAAATCTTTAAAATATGTGACTTACCTCACAACAGTTAACGGTTCAATTTTGAGAGGAAAAACGTTGGAGATATTA
>NW_017288290.1:0-245 GCF_001594075.2 Trachymyrmex cornetzi
ATATTAACAATAAATAAATCTTATTTACTTTTAATCGTTAACTTGCGATTATAAAATTTATTAGAATTCATCTAAAGTTTAATTACCTTCACTTTGTGGTACGCTGGTTAAGGATACATTCTAGTAACCGTAATAAAAATAAGACTTTTTTTGGAATTTTCTTTAAGGAAAACTACAAGGCTTACAATTATAATTTGTCATATACTTATTAATACACATGTCAATATATGAAAAAAATTTTTACA
>NW_017288291.1:0-245 GCF_001594075.2 Trachymyrmex cornetzi
CGGTGCCGAATGGTATATGTACAAATATGAATGCGATAATTGTAAACTAAATCCTTTTCATATAGTGCTAATCCGTTGTTGGCACTCAGAAATGACTGTAACGCGAGCGATAAGGCAGACAGAATTATTTTATCCGGTATCGAATATACTCCAGAAGATAACAACTACCTTCAAAAACAGATAGTAGCGCATTATAACACGTTGGGAATGAATTGAGTCGATTCGCGAAATTGCGCGGGACAAGG
>NW_017288292.1:0-245 GCF_001594075.2 Trachymyrmex cornetzi
CATTCCGGCTTGGTTAAAGAGAGGCGTAAAAATTCTCGTGTGGATTCGCACGCGTTTTTTTTTTGTTCCGTCGTGTTATTATCACTTATCTACCTTCGAACAGTATTTGGCACGTGCACAGAAACTGATTGGTGTCTTGTTTATGGAAACGGAAATATATAGTTTATTGTACGACGGAAAAGAGCTAGCTAAATTTCATTTCATCTTCAAATTATAGTTGGATTAAAGACGAATAATAAATCGCT
>NW_017288293.1:0-245 GCF_001594075.2 Trachymyrmex cornetzi
GATCTATTTATTTACAACAAAATAACCTTAGGCTTGTAGCCCTATGATTCTTACCGATTTTTAATTTATTAAGCCTTTCGTTTATTATAATAAAGTAATAATTTAGCGCTGTTTGTACAGAGATAGATTTTCTGGATGTTACAATATGTTTTACCCTTTTGTTATTTTTACAGAAAAGGAAATGGTTCTAGGGTCCACTTTTTAACGTTAATTATTTGATTAATTCGTGTAGTATTATAATTAGG
>NW_017288294.1:0-245 GCF_001594075.2 Trachymyrmex cornetzi
GTCTCCTGCAGACATATTATGTCTTGTTTAAATACGAAATTATCGAGGTGTGGAATTTTACCTGTAATACCTCTACAGTTCCAACTCATTATATTGAGCGAGCGTGACGAATTCTTGTCGTTGGAAGTGAATTTTAGTTTATAACTAAGTTAAAATCGTAGTAAGCTTAGATAAGTCGATAATTGATGAAGAGTTGGAACTGATCTGTACAAGCAAAGATATGATCAATTGAATAAGAGAGGGAA
>NW_017288295.1:0-245 GCF_001594075.2 Trachymyrmex cornetzi
TCGATGGTCGACGACGTTAATAAAATCAAAGATTTCGGATTTTGCATCGCAATATCTCCGCTCATAGGGCATGTAGAGAAAAAATAAAAACACTTTCATTTATATTTAGACCGGTCGATTGAACACACTTAGAACTTGACCGGTTCAGTCCTTATCGAGATCCGATAATCTCAATTTGGCATAACTCGTCGGCTCGCGTAAAGTAGCCACGGTAGTGTCACTGCGCGTCGCTTAGCGCCAAGACA
>NW_017288296.1:0-245 GCF_001594075.2 Trachymyrmex cornetzi
TCGCAGTACATAACACTCGCGAAGTTGGTAATTACTTAGCGAGGTATGACTATTTCGCCATATTATGTCGAATTGAATAAAAAAAATGTAACGAACAACAATTTAAATTTAAATAATTCTTATTGCGATTTAATAATTTTCTAAATACTATGATAATACAGTAATAAAATTAAGTAATACTGTGATGATCAACGTAATATGTAATATGTAAAATAAATGTAGCCTATTGAAAAGCTTTGTACATT
>NW_017288297.1:0-245 GCF_001594075.2 Trachymyrmex cornetzi
ATGATTCTATCTTGTGGGTACGAGCATATGTGCGCCAAGACAAATCCACATCTGATAATGATATGATTACATTAATATTGCTATAATATAATAGTAATAAGGCTCAATAAATCAAAAAAATGAAAAAAAGGGCTACGAGCCTAAGAGTTAGTTGTTAAAAATAGAAATTAAAAAAATCACAATATAAATATGTCATTTAGTCAGAATATAAAACTTTAATTTGCCGGCAATAAACAATATAACAC
>NW_017288298.1:0-245 GCF_001594075.2 Trachymyrmex cornetzi
TTCATAATAGTATATGTGTGAGGATATACAAAATAAGGAATATATAAAATGTCTTAATATAATTATTATAGGGATAAAGATGTAGGGTGATGTTATTACAGGACCCTAGGTATTCCCGCCGGAAGGCTGGACAGAGGAGCTGGGTGTCACCGGGGGGGAGATGGCAGCGGCCTTCGCCCGTCTGCGAGGTCGGCCGAAAGCTCCGGGGCCGAGCGGCGTGCCCGGCAAAGTCTGGGCCGCCGCGG
>NW_017288299.1:0-245 GCF_001594075.2 Trachymyrmex cornetzi
TATCGGCGGGGCCCGGGTTCGTCCTAGTGGAATGGGGGCCCATCCTCGTTGCAGGGTGCTATTCCCCCCCTCGCCTAAGCAGAGGGGAATACGAGGAAGCCCTGGGGTCGCTGGGAGAGCACATTGCGAGGTGCTCCCCCAGGCCAATTATAATGAAGGGGGACTTTAATGCCCACTCGGTAGAGTGGGTGTCCCCCGCCACTACCCTCAGGGGCGAGAGCACCTTGCAGTGGGCTGGAGGGCTC
>NW_017288300.1:0-245 GCF_001594075.2 Trachymyrmex cornetzi
GTGGCGGCCACTCGGTCGAGCGCCAGCCCGCATTCAAGATTGATCTGGCGGGCAATATAAGAGACCACCCACGCAGCAATCGACATCGAATCTGGAATCTCAGAGAGAGCTTCTAAGGCCTCTGGATCTAGTAGATCACTTTTTGGTACCGTGAAGTGAGCCCCTCGGGCCTTCACAACTCTACGGAGTGAGCTCTCACGGGCCTCCGCTACTCCACGGAGTGAGCTCTCACGGGCCTCCGCTAC
>NW_017288301.1:0-245 GCF_001594075.2 Trachymyrmex cornetzi
CATATGTATATCATATATTTTTTCATAAATATCATAATTCATTGAAACAATAATTAAATTTCGGTTGTGTATTAATTTTGGCCAAAGAATATACAAGTACTTTTTCTTCATAAACATCATAATTTAATTATTGAAATAATAATTACAAATATTACAATTAATATTTATGAAGAAGGTTTCAATCGAAACTGACACGTAGTGAGTGTTCGTTTTCAATTTCGGCAGAAGTTTCGGTCAAACTCTAC
>NW_017288302.1:0-245 GCF_001594075.2 Trachymyrmex cornetzi
GATTAGTTGATTCGCTTATGCACTATGCGTTATGCGTTATGCAAAAGCTTGTGTCTGAGCTCTCACTCCCTACGCCGTCATGTTCCGACTGCTAAAGTTCGTAAACATAAACATACCCTAACTTCTAATTCTGTACGATGTGAATAACAAGGATGTAGTGATTCTGTGTGTCATAATTTAACTTATAGCGTTTTCGGCCCGGCCAGGTTTGCACTAACCTGGGTTGGATTAATGGCGTTTTGTGC
>NW_017288303.1:0-245 GCF_001594075.2 Trachymyrmex cornetzi
ATGAAGCGCTTTGTCTTCCTAGAACTTTCAAGAACTAAGAAATAAATATATGTAAACGTTCTGGCATTCAAGAAGATTAACAGAAAGAAATTAACTCTAAACACACTCACATCGTCTAAAGATCCTGGATCATGATGTATTAGTTTGTAACAACACAGGTATTTAATAATAATAATAATTGCCTTTATAATTTTATAAATTGATCTATTAATTGCGAAAAAGATTTAAGATAATTTGAACAAATT
>NW_017288304.1:0-245 GCF_001594075.2 Trachymyrmex cornetzi
AGTTACGTTTTAATTAGCTGGAATGCTAATGTACTGCATGAGCAAGTAGCCAACCACGTTGATTCAGAAGCGAGTCAAATGTATTCTTGTAGTGTCCTGACATGTATCGCATATCCTATACGTATAATAGGTATACATTGAAACAAATTACGAAAAGAATTAACTTTCAGTTTAGTCATTCGTATTAACAGTCTTTACTTTCGAATATTACATATTCCAAGAAGTACAAATTATGCATATATTGC
>NW_017288305.1:0-245 GCF_001594075.2 Trachymyrmex cornetzi
ACGAATTATGACGATTTCAAGCGGTAACAAATCATGACCATTTTAGTGTCATCATCTCCCGGATTACTAGGTTAATATGCCGAATAAGAGAGGCAGCTCCGATGACCTTGATCTTGTCATCATATGTTGTCAAGATCACGACTCTGAGTAACCTTCACCTAGAGACCTAGAAAACAGAGATGCGTTTTTGCGTCGGTTGGGTTAGGTAGCCACCGCCATTTTAATTCAATATAAGTACTCCTAAC
>NW_017288306.1:0-245 GCF_001594075.2 Trachymyrmex cornetzi
AAGAAAAGTTATAATCATATTAAAAAATTAAAAAATATAAATATTTCGAAAAATAAGAAAAATTAAAACTATCCCCAATAAAAGTTAATATATATAGCATGTGTATATATGATGATTGAGTTATGTACGTTATGATCGTTGCGAATGCTATTAAGTTTAAATCAAAGAAAAATAAATTTAGGCTTGTAAGTCATGCATTATGAAAGAGAATTTATGATTACTGTTATTATTACTTTTAAATTATA
>NW_017288307.1:0-245 GCF_001594075.2 Trachymyrmex cornetzi
TGTTTCCTACATTATCTCCCCCACCCTCTCTACCAACCCTTCCCTTATCCCCCTCCACCACATCTCATCCAACAAAACCTCCCTATCCACCGAATCAAACGCCGCTTTCAAATCAATAAACAACGCAATTAACTTCCCCCCTTTATTCCTTATCTGCCTGCTGAGCCCGTTATTATTTAATATTTTAACGGCAGATTTGGAGGAGGAGATGGGAAAGATTAAATGGGGGGGGGGGGGGAGGGGGC
>NW_017288308.1:0-245 GCF_001594075.2 Trachymyrmex cornetzi
TGGATCTAGTCAAGGCTTACCACCAAGTACCTGTCCTAGAAGAAGACATTCCGAAAACAGCGGGAACGACCCCTTTCGGCCTCTTCGAATTCGTCACTATGCCTTTTGGGTTACGAAACGCTGCTCAAACTTTCCAGCGTCTAATGAACGAGGTACTTCAATATTTAGATTATTGTTTCTGTTATGTAGATGACGTACTCATTGCTTCGGTCAACGAAGAACAACACCAGAAAGATCTACGACAA
>NW_017288309.1:0-245 GCF_001594075.2 Trachymyrmex cornetzi
GTGTATAGTACGTTTCAAAGTCCGTCAGACCGAGCTCGTAATCACCGTCACCCAAATCTACCGACGGAAAGTAGCTTACGGCGAGGCCGCTTCTCTTGCCAGTCAACGTAAACGTCAGAGACATGTTTGAACGAGCACTGAGTCAAACAGCGCAATGGCCATCCATAAATTACTAATCAACTGATCGTAGAAACTGTAGACAAAGCTGCCCGCAGTTGTTCTGATTGTAACGCTGATGAGGCGTG
>NW_017288310.1:0-245 GCF_001594075.2 Trachymyrmex cornetzi
CGCGATGTCATCCCTCACCTAGTGACGTCGCCCCTGTGACGTCATCCCCCTGTGACGTCATCCCCCTCACCCTGCGACGTCACCCCTCTCCCCCCTGTGAAGTCACCCCCTCTCCCCGTGACGTCACCATTTATGACGTCACACCCTCCCCTCCCCCTGTGACGTCACCCCCTCGCCGCGGGTCCCCGTCCCTCACCACCCCTTGCCAGCACTTAGATTAGAATCGGCCTAGCCACCCTACTGAC
>NW_017288311.1:0-245 GCF_001594075.2 Trachymyrmex cornetzi
TTATTTCGACCACCACTTACCGCTAAAGCCATCTATAGGAAAACGGCGAAAGCAAAGTTATACCTAATACCTTTTTTTGCTTTAATGACATTCGTTGGACTCAATTTTAACATGTAACTTTCCTGTAACTCTTCATCACGCAATTCCATTTCCATGTAATCCATTTTTAAAGCTAAGTATAATACTGGATTCACTCTGTATCCGATTTGCGTCGTACGACGCACATCGGATGCAATGTGAATCCA
>NW_017288312.1:0-245 GCF_001594075.2 Trachymyrmex cornetzi
TTTCTCACGACATTAAGAAAATCTAAGCAATTATTATATTTTCTTCCGGAAAGTTTTCTCCTATCGAAGACAAAAGATAGAGGAACACGCTAACGTTTAGCAATTCTATGTGTTATTATTATATATAATACTATAGTATTATTGTATAAATTACACTGAGAAAAATGGTTTGGTTGAAAATGGACAAACCAGAAGATTCTGATTAAATCAGAATTCCTTTTATCTCAACTAGAATTTTAGTAAAT
>NW_017288313.1:0-245 GCF_001594075.2 Trachymyrmex cornetzi
CCGTAAGGGCTGTATCTAGTTCCGTCCGTCCATCTGTTAAAGTGGAGACTGTTCGGATGAAAAACTGTTAGTCGAAATCCGATAGGATGTTGGAGTCCCTCCTCAAGTTTATATTGGCTATAAGATGACGAATTAATAAAATTTACTTAAACACAAAAGATAGATTTAGGCATATAAACGCGCGTATAATCATATATATGTTCAGTTTTAGAAGTTTAGAAAGTCTTTCAAAAGTTATTGTAATT
>NW_017288314.1:0-245 GCF_001594075.2 Trachymyrmex cornetzi
ACATATTAATGTAAGATAATATAGATTTTATTTAAAAATCTTACAATTCTTCTTGGTGTCGCGTCCACCAGTTAAATATCTTAAATACATTTTGTAAAGCGCAATTCTTTGCATGTTTTCTGCATCGTATAGTATTACAATCATCTAGATTACTTAGCGATTCTACATTTTTGTAATGCGCCTCCAGAGTTTCAACGATGATATCATCAGTGTCGAGCATATCAGCTAGCCATCCTCGTTTTTCG
>NW_017288315.1:0-245 GCF_001594075.2 Trachymyrmex cornetzi
ATTGTCTGTTAATAAATTTTCTTAGATTCTTCCAAATATAGTATAAAAACATAATAATGAAAAAAATTTTATTTTTTTAAATTATTGAAAAATAGTTATTTTTATTATAGAAATATTTCTTCGTTAAAATTTTATTTGTTTTTAACGTTAAATAATAGTTTTTAAAAAATTTACAGGAAATGATATCAAAATTGACCTTCTGCAATATTTAACTGATGATGATATAAAAATATTAATACCAAAAA
>NW_017288316.1:0-245 GCF_001594075.2 Trachymyrmex cornetzi
CATATACATAAATATAAGGCAGTAAGACATAAGCAGTAAGAAAATCAGTCAATTACAATAAAGCATGTAAAATTATTGCCTTATGTTCTCTATTGTTATTGGCAAATTCGCTTATTGCTTATTGCTTATTACCTATGATTTTCTATATGTTTCTAGTTTAATAGATGTAATACGATACACATTATTAGTCAAACATTTTTGCTGAAAACTGGTATCGCTAACCTTGACATTATTTCGTGACTCTG
>NW_017288317.1:0-245 GCF_001594075.2 Trachymyrmex cornetzi
TTAAGAATGATGTGGGCGTGGAATTTAAATGCGCGATACAATCACGTGTGTATATACGCGTAATGGCATCGGCGTGTGCGTCAAATTTATGATATAATTTATGATATAATCAAATTTATATTAATGATCAAATTTATAATTCCCTAATTACTAATCATGCCTTTATTATAATTTTTTTTATGGTAATACCATTTATAATTGGAGGATTTGGAAATTTCTTAATTCCCCTAATACTTGGATCACCT
>NW_017288318.1:0-245 GCF_001594075.2 Trachymyrmex cornetzi
AACGTTGTGTTGGCGAACGGGTTGTACGTGTGAGTCTCAATCTTGACGATGCGATCGTCGCAGATCGGCTCATCTTTAATGTTTAGGATATCAGTCTCAAATATTGCGCACCGCGAATCCCAAAGATTTTAAAAATGTAACGTTCGACGCGTTGAGCTTCTTCCTGATGCAGCTGGATGAGTGAGTGTTATCGAGCTGTGACGTCACCGGCCTTGTAAAGAATGCGTTATCTCTCTGCGTGCGCT
>NW_017288319.1:0-245 GCF_001594075.2 Trachymyrmex cornetzi
CGACGGACACAAGTCTCGCGAGACCACTCGAACGGGACGAACATGCGTCTTGCCCGGTTCGGGTATTACATTATTTCGTCCCATTCATGGTGTAATAAAGAAACACCTTCTTTATTACACCATGAATGGGACGAAATAATGCAATACCCGAACCGGGCAAGACGCATGTTCGTTAGAACACCGTTCTAGCGCAGCCATTTGCTTCAGCCAATGAATGGAGGTCACAGCTTTCGGCCATTTTCTCG
>NW_017288320.1:0-245 GCF_001594075.2 Trachymyrmex cornetzi
CCAAGGACCGACAAGGACCGAAACGCAACAACCTGAGGTAGAGGAAACAGCCGTTGGGATTCTACAAGGACGCAGTGAAAAATACACTGACACCCAACGTACACGCGCCGCAAGGCGCCATAAAGCATCCTACATAATACCGAAAGGTATCCCTGTACATAGTGTACATAGAGGATTTGAATAAAGATCACCCTATATTTTTATTTGTGGATACACCAGTTATTCAGCGGTACCCGTCCACAAAA
>NW_017288321.1:0-245 GCF_001594075.2 Trachymyrmex cornetzi
TTTTTCAGCAGCAAAAATTTCGATAATTTTTTAACAGCAAATTCAAATTTTTCTTAACAAATTGATACCAGAAATAACTCTTAATCTTAAAAATTAGAGCCACAGTGATGTTTTGAAAAATAATGGTTATCTTGGCTCCTAATAATCGAAGGGTAATTTTTTTTTTAATTTGTAGAAAAATGTCAGCTATCGAATGTTTCACACGGCTATTTGATATGATGCATATTAACGGAATTATTCCATTT
>NW_017288322.1:0-245 GCF_001594075.2 Trachymyrmex cornetzi
TTAATTCGAAAGATATAACATAAATCGGACACATTTCTAGTTAAATGTATCTAACATTCTAACAAAGATAATCAGAATTCTGTTCATATAATCAAAATTCAATTTGTTTGTCCTTGTTGGTACAACCAGAACATTTTTCTAAATTAGCATCAAACGTTAAAAAAATGTAAAGCTAGATTGGAATCTTACTTTCTCACGTAACATATAAAATACGTAATGAGAAACTAATTACAAAATAAAACAGA
>NW_017288323.1:0-245 GCF_001594075.2 Trachymyrmex cornetzi
TGATGTAGAATCGACCTCAATGTGATGTCTACAAATAATTATTTACAATTATAATAAATCAACTTCTCTTTGTATGTATCAAAAATAATATATATTATATTAATTAATAATATAAAAGTGTCGTATAGCATAAGGCCGGAATGTAACTCAGGGATGCAAACGGTTAGAAAATATTTATGATATCAAATATAATAAAGAAATTAAAATAAAAAAATAATTAACATAATATGTAGATATTTAATTTT
>NW_017288324.1:0-245 GCF_001594075.2 Trachymyrmex cornetzi
CCAGACCTCGACAGGCTTCCCTCGGAGGCAGACGACCCCCCGCGGGGTCCGGCCTTGCTGCCGGCAGGGCCGGGCTCTGCCGAGCGAGGAGGAGCCATCTCCTCTCGTCCCTTATCGCCCAACTTCGCTGGCGATGCCAGTGTCGGACTAGGAGGCGAGGAGTCCTCCTTCATTCCTCCCCGGAGACGCAGGGCCCCCGGGTCGGGTTCAGGAGGGATTCCCTTCTCCCCACCAATGAAGCAGAG
>NW_017288325.1:0-245 GCF_001594075.2 Trachymyrmex cornetzi
TGATGATCCCTCTGCGATGATCTTCCGTGATGATCCCTCTGCGATGATCTTCCGTGATGATCCTCTTCTGCGACAGAATTCCATGATGTGATCCTCTTCTGCATCATGGTCCCACAATGATCTTATGCGATGAAATCCCGCGATGATCCTTTCTGTGATAAAGTTCTGTGATGATCTTTCACGATGGTCCTCTTCAGCAATGAGAATTCTACGATGATCTTGTATAACGAAATCCCGTGATGATC
>NW_017288326.1:0-245 GCF_001594075.2 Trachymyrmex cornetzi
TTTTACCTATTATTTAAACAATTGTTTCTCCTTAAATTTTTCTTACTTGCGACGTTTAAAATTCTCGAGTGTAAAAAGACTCCGCCATGAAAATAAAACTGCAACTAATACTTACTTCTTTGGAATTAAAATAATAAAAATTATAATTTATAATATATAATATGGTAACAAAAATATATGACAATTCTTTAAAAATAAATTCCAAGTTGCACTTCCTTGTTAAAAAAGTCGTAAACTGCAACATA
>NW_017288327.1:0-245 GCF_001594075.2 Trachymyrmex cornetzi
AATAATTTCCACCAATATAGATTAACTAATCTTAGTTCAACTCATTCTTCATCTTTTTCTAGTTCTAAAAATTAAAAAATTATAAAGAATAAGTTGAGCCGAGATTAGTTAACTTACACTTAATGTTGCAAGGGAGGAAAAAAATCGGGAAAGAACCAGGGAAAAAACCCGAGAAAGAACAAGAACGAAAAACGTTTCTTCCCACGCTTTGAGGGAAAGAACCCGTGGCCACCGTATTTTCTTTA
>NW_017288328.1:0-245 GCF_001594075.2 Trachymyrmex cornetzi
AAAACATTAAAATTTTAGACAGGGAAAGTTCTGGAACAAGAGAATGGTATCTGAAATGATCCACATTAAGAAACAAAAGCAGGGATTGAATCTCCAGAATGACACGCATAAGCTTGATCCTTTGTATGAGAGTCTGTTTTCGATTTCTTGATGTACGTGCTATTATGTTAATTTATACAATTGTTTTGACTACATATGTGAATTTTAATTGTATTTCTGACTATATTCTGTTTTGTCAATGTTTT
>NW_017288329.1:0-245 GCF_001594075.2 Trachymyrmex cornetzi
TAGGCTTCATTGTCTTCCGTATATGAATTTTCCTGTATAATTAATTATCACATCGTTAAATATCGTCAGCTATTTGTATAAAATTTTCAATGTTCTTTTACACGTTTTGGATTATGTTCTATACTGAGAGAAAAGTATAAAAGTATAGTATTTGTGACTATAATTGCATGGTAAAATAATTGTAGTCAGGAGCATCATTTTTATATAGTTATTATTGCTATAATGTTAGTAACAATAATCTTATA
>NW_017288330.1:0-245 GCF_001594075.2 Trachymyrmex cornetzi
TTTGGATCATAGCTGTTAACTAAATTTTATACATTAAAAAGGATCGCATAAATAATATAAATTAAAAAAATTGGACATTGTGTTTAGTGTCAAGATAGTGTCACAGAAAATTAAAAAATTATTCTTAGTCTCTGAAAGGGATATACCTAAAATATCGGGGTGATTCTGAAATATGTTATCTATTCGTCTCGTACATTGTGAAAATTTTATACTCGAGAATTCCCATTTCTCAAGTCTTCCCTCTT
>NW_017288331.1:0-245 GCF_001594075.2 Trachymyrmex cornetzi
GCGACGTGACATAATGCTGACTATGATTGAGAAACATTTAAATGGTATCTTAACATTAATTTTAAAAGACTTTTAATGTTAGAGATTTCTGAAAACAATCAAATAACAGTGAAAAATCAAAAAATTTCTCCACCGGACAAAAATTACTTCCTCAACTTTATCTAATATCATTTAATTTTTACTATTTTGTAGCTGATTCAAATATGATGTTTTCTTCTCAATTTATTATTACTCATTGCAAGTTT
>NW_017288332.1:0-245 GCF_001594075.2 Trachymyrmex cornetzi
TTATATAATCGCATCAAATTTTGCTGCGCGCGATAGCTCAGCACAGAATACGGGAGTCACGCTGTCCCACTCTAAGATATCGGCTTAGCATCGAGAAAAACAATACATTGACGCGCGATGCACAACGCCTGACGAATGAACGCGGACCAATCGTGCAGACTAGATATGCGCACAATGTATTACTTAAGGGGTCGTCTACAATACACGGAGTAAGAAGTAAGAGTAAGAAATTGACCAATCACAGT
>NW_017288333.1:0-245 GCF_001594075.2 Trachymyrmex cornetzi
ATTCTAAAATTTACATAAAAATTCTGAAAAATTATTTGAAAAATTTCTTAAAAACTATAATCACAACACAATCATAATAATGATGATAATTACTCACATGTGATTATGATAATAATTACTTTTAATATTAATTATAATTTTCATGTGACTAAAGCACTATATGCTGATTAATAAATACACTTGTATTTCGGACATTTGAAATTTTCCACCGATCTGTGGCGACGTATGACGAGCACTTATATGGT
>NW_017288334.1:0-245 GCF_001594075.2 Trachymyrmex cornetzi
AAATATACGTATTCAATGTTTTCAAAAAAGCTATCTTTTGACATCTATCATGACCCCCCACCCGCTGTGGGTGAAAGGGTAGGTAACTTTAAAATTTTTAATGAGAAAACCCTCATGTTTTATTGCAGATTCCGCTTCTGCAGAAAAAGTCGTATTAACCCTTTAACGCCGAGATGTGCTGAATTTCGACATGAATTTCAATCCCCAACAATTAGCAGAAAAGAACGTAGACAAGTATCGGAAGG
>NW_017288335.1:0-245 GCF_001594075.2 Trachymyrmex cornetzi
GCGATTAACATCAGGAATATTATGTAGAATGTTACGCTATCTATTAGATTCGTAAAAAAATGGGATTTTTAAAAATAAATGAATACATTTTTGCTAATAAAAAATTTACCGTACCGCGTCAGCAATGCGAACGCAGGACAGTTCTATCAACTGAGTTTCATGCAACCGTAGTGTTATTCGTATACGAGTGGTACGAGGCATTTTATGTTATACGCAAATATTTAACTTGTCTTTTATACTAACAG
>NW_017288336.1:0-245 GCF_001594075.2 Trachymyrmex cornetzi
TGCACTCTTCGACAAGTTGCAAAATTTCTGGAAACGACAGTTTCTTAACTGATTCTGGTTCGGTTTTGGTTCAACTTTGGTCTGGTTCAACTTTGCCCCATACAAAGAAACTGAAATGTACTCACTACTGTCACGTAAAAACGTATCCATGTGTGTTTGTAACTGTATAAAGTTTTTATTTTTGAATGTCATAAATTTTTTTTGCCGATGTTGTAAAAAGCTGATGTAGTATCGCAGCCACTAAA
>NW_017288337.1:0-245 GCF_001594075.2 Trachymyrmex cornetzi
ACTTATTGCACTATTTCAGAATTCTTCGAAAAAGAACAGACCTTACGTAGCGCTGCAGCGAGTTGGAATGACAGATATCTTAACCTCTAAAATCTTGAACTTTAACGCTTAATATCTCGGTTCACAAGGCCGATCGCCGCATTTTTTTACCAGATTCTTTCAGTTTGTGTGAAAACGCGTCATCGGATGAATGTATTTTCATTAAGATTTTAGGTGGGGTATACTATTCTAAATAATTACCGAAA
>NW_017288338.1:0-245 GCF_001594075.2 Trachymyrmex cornetzi
TGCCAAAGCTTGGCAGCACCACTACGCGACAGACGCGTGTAGCCAAGAGCAGAGAGACCGTAGGTACCAGCCAACGGGATTTACTATGCTCAAACTGTACCAGCCTTCTCTTTCTCTTTTTCTCTGTCTCTTTCTCTTTCCTTCTCTCTCTCTCTCTCTCTCTCTCTCTCTCGTTTTTTCTTTTTCTTCCTCTCTCTTTCTCACTCTGTCGGTTAAGGCAGCGAAAGCAAGGCAGCGCAGCAAGA
>NW_017288339.1:0-245 GCF_001594075.2 Trachymyrmex cornetzi
TCAGGTCGCGGCTCGATTTACGTTTACAATACTCATGAGTATCATTTGTCCTTATATTTCACACTTAACAAACAACAAAGATGAAACGTAAGCTTAAATTAGACCGCGGTTTGAGAACATTTCTAGAATATCGAATAAAATATTCTGTGCAGTGTGGATATCATTCAGGCTTAATTATTATTATCAAACTTTTGTTAGTGTACGGATGAGATTTCAATTTTTAGAACTCGTAAATTAATTACAAT
>NW_017288340.1:0-245 GCF_001594075.2 Trachymyrmex cornetzi
GCTTTAGTCTCGATAACAGTATATATAGCTTTATTCAGAGTCACTGCCGGAACCACAACGTCCCGTGGTGCACACTACAAGAATCTTCTTCCAAATGATGCCCCTTTTGTAGGGTTAGCTCGTACGCTCTCCAATCGGAGAGCGTTTACAAAAGTAAGTGCAATCAGGTGCCATCGCTGCGACGCTACTTGGCAGAAAGCCAATCAACGTTGAGGAGGACTGCGCGCGCATACGGCGCGGTGATT
>NW_017288341.1:0-245 GCF_001594075.2 Trachymyrmex cornetzi
AATAAAAATGATTTCAAGAGTACTTTATAACATTAACAAATTTATTTCTTATTTTTGTCTATATTTTAACATATTCGAAACTTATTAAAATCAGAAGAGGACATTTGATTGTGTTCCCTTGAAAGATAAATTTGTAGGAATCGTCAACAGACAATATATGTGCACCTGTCGTGTCTTGGCAAGTTGTACTTAATGAAATTGAATGATTAGAAATATAAATTTCGGTAAATATGTAGTTTAAGGAG
>NW_017288342.1:0-245 GCF_001594075.2 Trachymyrmex cornetzi
AGCTGGTGCCTAGTAATTTTTTACTGCTTTAGCAATGGGAATATTTTATTTTTAAATTGGCCACTTAGCGACGCATGTGTGCAACATGTAATGTGTGCAATTGGAGCTTTCCCGCCAGGATAGTAGTGTATATTAAAACATTACCTCTCTTAATTTACTATTTTACTTAAAGAAGCTGGAATCAGAAATTTCAGAATTATGTGCAATAAGTTTTTGCATAGATGCTCGACGCTTGATGATCGCAT
>NW_017288343.1:0-245 GCF_001594075.2 Trachymyrmex cornetzi
AAAAAAAACGTAATCCTTTTCTTCTTATGCATAAAACAAACAAAATAAAATTAACATTTTTATCTATTACAATTATAAAAAATATTTTATAATTAAGTATGAATATCCTTACGTATTTCAAGAGTTTAAATGTAAACAAAAACAAATTATTATTGAAAAGAACATCAACTTAATGTTAACAAAATATATTAATAATATTGCAAAATTGTTTGTAACATTTTTGACTTATAATGTAAAAATACCCC
>NW_017288344.1:0-246 GCF_001594075.2 Trachymyrmex cornetzi
CAAGTAAAGCAGGCTAAACCGAATCGAAAAATCTTTTAGTATTTTGCAAATTTTGCAATAGTCGACGAGTTATTAATTACTAAAGATCGCTGAATAGTAGTCAAGTACAAGTGTGTGGCGAGATAGGATCTCTCATCATCATTTTTTTTAAGTATGTTTATTGTAGTAATTGAACAGTATACGATTTTTTAATTCCAATAAACAAAGATTGAATACTAGAAATTTAAAATGCCTATTGCGGTCGAA
>NW_017288345.1:0-246 GCF_001594075.2 Trachymyrmex cornetzi
TTCTATCTCACTCAAACGCATATATCCTTATTTAACATATTACAGCACCACCTTTTGCAAGATAGAACATCTACTATTAAACACAATTACTTAGAATTTGTAATAAAACAGACGATTTTTTAAGATCCCGTCGCCTAACATCGCATAACTGCTTACTGTCAAATAATTATATTTTTTTATTACAGAAAAAATTTATTTTAATATAAGTAAATATTATTCATAATTGAATTTTCGTAAATAAAATAC
>NW_017288346.1:0-246 GCF_001594075.2 Trachymyrmex cornetzi
TTACTCGAGATCGACGATTTCGTTCTGTGCCGTCGCTGACGAACGAACTATTTTTTTCCTCGGCTACACTGAAAGTAAAGATTGGCTGCTGCAGCAAATTAGATGGTAAAATATGGCATAGCATCCTTAATTGGCGACAACAGTTAATTTTTGGTTGCTGCAGCCAATTTTTGGTTGTGTTAGTCTATCCGCAATGTCAATATAGGATTTCGATCGCAACCAAAAATTGGCTGCTGCCGCCAATTA
>NW_017288347.1:0-246 GCF_001594075.2 Trachymyrmex cornetzi
GACAATAAAGAATAAAATTAAATCTTGAATCATTAAATTATGACGTACAATAAATATTAGTATCTAAAATAAACATTATTCATAAGAATCTATTCCATATTCTCAACCTTCGATGTATTCCACATTACCTGCATATCGTCATATGACAAATAAAGTCTTTCCGTAACAATAAACAAGTTTGAAAGCAATTAATCTGCATAATATTGTTCATGCAACATTATTAAAAGCGTCTGTGCAATATAAGCA
>NW_017288348.1:0-246 GCF_001594075.2 Trachymyrmex cornetzi
TAGAACTTCTCTTATTTAATTAAATATATAATTTATAAAAATAATATGTGAACAGTTATTATATTATATTATATGTAAAAAAATGTGTACGTGATGCAGCATAAGAGAGCATACGTGTTAGCGATGCGTCGTTATCGCTGCTATCAGTTTGCTGTTGCGTGAAATGTTTCTATCTCATCAGAGTGAGTAAAGAAAACTGAGATGATAGGGAAAATAAACTGGATCGTAGATACGAGATGCACTTTT
>NW_017288349.1:0-246 GCF_001594075.2 Trachymyrmex cornetzi
GACAAATGTATGTTAATCGCGCGGACCAGGCCGGAGGAATTTGTTCGTGTTAAATGGCTACCGCCATATAGATTACGAAACGCCACTAGCTTGCGAAACTTAGCAGGCTAAGGTGAAACTAACGCGGACTTATTACAACAAGCTTATTGGATTTAATATCATTAATCTCGTAAATTGATAATTTGCTATCTCACCCGCAACTTAATTAATACGGTTGCCCAAATTGACAGATAGAGTTTCTCGTCA
>NW_017288350.1:0-246 GCF_001594075.2 Trachymyrmex cornetzi
TTCCTGTACGTTTGGAGAAACTAAATAACATTACTGTTTAATCAGCGGGTGTGTACCCACGTCGATTCGATGTTCGGTGATACCATCCGCGACGGTATTCGGTATTCTATTAGTTAAAAATTCTTTTAAGCGGAAGTCCTGTTCAATTGTTAATTCGAAAAGCTCACAGCAAGTATATTCAATGGGATCATCAATCTCCTCGAAGGAACGGCGCTCCCATGGACGGTTCGCACTTCATCCAAACGC
>NW_017288351.1:0-246 GCF_001594075.2 Trachymyrmex cornetzi
GGAATTTCTCATCAGGCTTTTTACCGTTACAACCGTTGTTCTACAATGAATTCTGTGCCTCGCGACTTTGGGGCACCGGTGCTCTTTGTTTCGCCTAGTAAAAGACTCAGATTGTCAGTTTCAATTAGAACCGATGAAAGCTGTAAGAAAATATCGAGAAGTTGCCGGAAATATATTCTACCATTACCGGTTTGTCCTTAAATTATTCAGAGCAATGCGCGGTCAATGTGGAAAGATGGCACGAAA
>NW_017288352.1:0-246 GCF_001594075.2 Trachymyrmex cornetzi
AATTTTTTACTCAAATACTATCAACTTTACAGAAAAACAGCGAGAGACAAAAATTGTTTATTTCCTTCTCATAAAGTTCTGAGAATTTTTTCAGAATTTTTTAATATCGTATTTTCTCTGTTGGTAAAAATAGTCAATAAAAAAATGCAATACTAAAAAGTTCATAAAAATTTTTAAAGTTCTATGAGAAGAAAACAATTTTTATCTCTCGTAGTTTTTCTGTAAAGTTGATAGTATTTGAGAAAA
>NW_017288353.1:0-246 GCF_001594075.2 Trachymyrmex cornetzi
TTTTATATTTAGAATCGATACTAAAAACTATAATTTTAAAATTTTGGTAAAAACCGTTTTTTCTCCATTTTTCCACTAATTTTCTTGGTTCCTTTCCCAAAGATAGAAAAATTCGTTGGAAAAATTTATGTGTGTTAGTAAGATTTGCCATGTTTACTTCTTTCCGAAAAAAAAAAAAATGATTTTAGTTTTCTTTCTACAATTTTTGAAAAAAGCAGCTTTTTTAAAATTACAGAATCAACAGGC
>NW_017288354.1:0-246 GCF_001594075.2 Trachymyrmex cornetzi
CTTTTATAATGTGATAAACAAAAAATGTAAATGGATAATTTCACTAATTCCAGGTAGCAAGCTATCGTTATTTTGACGTCGATATTCGACGATCGCGAGAAATTTCTAACAATAAATATTAAATCCGAAATTGCAAAAATTTATAAATACCTTTGTGTTATAGGTTCGTGAGTCATTCATAGCCCGTACTTCAAAAGGAATACTCGGCGTGATTGATTCCTGAGTAATGCGCGCAGGTCCTGCAAA
>NW_017288355.1:0-246 GCF_001594075.2 Trachymyrmex cornetzi
TCGAATTCGACGCCTCGACAACGTCCACTCCGACTGCAATCTCCGTCCCGTCGACTAACGGCATCTCTGGAGCATCTCAACCCAACGGACCTGTGCTCCTCACACGTGCAGTCACATTGCACAATCACGCGTAATTAGATGCACTCTAGTGGTTCTCGCAACCACTCTAGTTACGGCTATCTCTCGAGCTGAAGAACGATTCCAGCTACGGGCATTGCTCGATCAAGGATCTAAAGCTTCGTTTAT
>NW_017288356.1:0-246 GCF_001594075.2 Trachymyrmex cornetzi
TTAATTATAAATTTATTGTGTAGATAAAGAAAACGGGCAATATAGTGCATGATATTTTAAACCGTGCAATCCAGAAAGAGACAAAAGCAGAGGTAAAAAACAAAGTTAAATGAAACTTTCTCAGAAACGGTACTCATTGTAACGATATTTAACATAGATATGTTACAGCTCAAGAAATTTTCGTTTCAATTGCTGCATCGCAAAATACAGTTTACAGCTAACGGATACTTTACGCTCGATAATACT
>NW_017288357.1:0-246 GCF_001594075.2 Trachymyrmex cornetzi
AAACGAATATTCTTGACAATATATTCAATTTTTACGTGTTCGAACATGAAATATTTCCGTTTTTAACTTCGAGAAAATTCTTTCCTATAAAGTAACTACGTCATAACGTCGTAGTATTTATAGTTTTTTCTAGGGAAGGGGAAATTTAAACAAACTTTATGCGCACGCAGGTTTTCATTAATATTCAAAAAGCATATATAAGCGCAGAGACTGCTCATAGTGTTACGCTGCTTCATTCGAGTCTCG
>NW_017288358.1:0-246 GCF_001594075.2 Trachymyrmex cornetzi
TTATAATTAAAACTATAAACTATAATTATTATAATCTTTTTCTAACTATAATTTTCTATGATTTAGTTAAAAATTATTTAATGTTCGCGATACGGGAAGAAGTCGAGGTATTAAAAGAGAAAGTAGCTGAAGTTATGGATCGTATCAATCAATTGGAAGCTGAAAATTCTGTGGGACAGAATTTATACTGGATTAGATAAGTTTTATAAAGATAAGATAAGATCAGAGATATTATAAAGATAAGAT
>NW_017288359.1:0-246 GCF_001594075.2 Trachymyrmex cornetzi
CTGATCACTTTAGGACTAGTTTACACTGGACTACTTTCTATTTATAGAATGGCAAGTTTTGCATGATTGCAACATATATATACACAATTTTATATTTTATTTGAATTTCATACATTGTAGTGACACCTAATTATCTCTGTATAAATAATACATAAAAATTTTAACGTTTCTATAAATATTTTATGACTGAAAAAAATTTATTTCTGAACAGTCGTCTAAGAGCGGCAAAATACATAGTACTGTTAT
>NW_017288360.1:0-246 GCF_001594075.2 Trachymyrmex cornetzi
ACCATTGCGATGAATTCGTGAAGCAGATATCGACAAATGTCGTGTTACATATCTTTATTTTTTTATTTATAGTAATCAAACAAACAACTTTTTAGGGGGACAATTATTCCGTTATTATGATAACTGAAAAATGAATCGTAAATCTGAGATAATCTGTCGAAAAACAGAGTGAGAAACGAGCACCTTGCTCTTTATAATACACGCTTTTATCGCGTAGTCCAGATACGTATTATTGAATAAAATTCG
>NW_017288361.1:0-246 GCF_001594075.2 Trachymyrmex cornetzi
TATATCGCTCCATTTTTTTGGCTCGATTAATTTGCAAATTTCTTTTGTATCGCTCCATTTGTTTAGCGCGATTATGTTGTAAATTGTTATGATATTGATCGCGTTTTTTAACACGATTATATGATAAATTCTCTTTATTAGAATGTTTATTTTCTAAATTCTGTTTGTCTAAGCAACGTATTTTATTGCAATTATTATTTTCCGACTCTTTCTGATTTAGGTTTTCGGAATATTCCTTGTTATTAT
>NW_017288362.1:0-246 GCF_001594075.2 Trachymyrmex cornetzi
CACGCATAATTATCTTAAAAATCTTGTTCTGTAAAAGGAAAATAAAAAATAATACTCAGAAATGTATGTGTGTGTGTCTTAAAATTATTTTATGTTTTTTTATCTCGTAAGAATATAAATAATATAAATTTTACTCTATACATATTATTTAAAAATATAATTGTAAAGATAAAATTTGTTTAGGGTGTTCTAAGCATTCCACCTACTTATTAAAGTTTAATGACAATAACAATATCGTTACAGTGT
>NW_017288363.1:0-246 GCF_001594075.2 Trachymyrmex cornetzi
ATTATTGGGAACAATGTGAACTTCTGTTTCGATCTTTACTTCGTCAACATTTATGTTAACTTTAAATCCACCTATCGTTTTGATTTCGTATTGGCCTAGGCCGGTGATTGGCATCGCTCCGAAGCTCAATGTTGGTTTTCCTAGTTCGTCATATTTCTGATATTTCATCATGTTAATCTCGCTACCCGTGTCAATTAGAGCTATCATATCACGTCCGTTAATTGATATACATTTCTTCATACCGTG
>NW_017288364.1:0-246 GCF_001594075.2 Trachymyrmex cornetzi
CCAGCCTCTGGATCGCTATTTTGGCGACATTTACGCCCACCTTTATCTGGCGGCGCAAGTCACCCTTCATAGTTTGGGTCCGCCTTTCGGCTTCCCCAGCGGTCTCTAAGACTCTCAATGTTTCCGCCATTACCGTTTTCGGCGACATCTGGGGGAAGAGAGCAGTGACCTCCTCTATCGCATCTTTTTGAGCGGATGAGAGTCTGTCATCCAGCTCACATTCTACAAGACCTTTACGCCTCTTTA
>NW_017288365.1:0-246 GCF_001594075.2 Trachymyrmex cornetzi
ACGCGAATTAACGTGAAATACGGAAGAATTCCGCACGTGTAGTAAAAGTACGGGAAAACGGCAAAAATACGCCGTAATTAATTACAAAATGTCTTCGACACGTTACCCGTAAACGCCACGCGTCGTAATTACGCGAATTAAATGAGAAATTAACCTCGTTTCCGTTGTTGCTAAGCGGGTGACGCAAGATTGCGCAATCACCAAGAGCGGCCATATTGGACACCGCCATTACGTCGAAAGTGCGAC
>NW_017288366.1:0-246 GCF_001594075.2 Trachymyrmex cornetzi
TCGAACGGAGATGGGATTATACACTGATATATTTGTTAACTAGGCTAGGAAATGATAATGACAGGCAATTTATTCGATAACGATCTTCATTTGTTTATAACTCAATATTTAACAAAAAGAGATTAGATGAAAACGAAATTATACGCCGGTAATCAATATTTAATTTTATTTAAGACATAAATTATGAAGGTTAGAAAGAGAAACTAATTGTAAGATGCATTATAAAGTTTTATTATTTTACAGTAA
>NW_017288367.1:0-246 GCF_001594075.2 Trachymyrmex cornetzi
AGCTGCACATGTGACCGCGACACATGTGGCCGCTGACTTCAGTTGTGTCTCACTTGTCAGAATCCAAAAGGAATGTGCATTCAATTAAGTTATGACACAGAGAATCACTACATCCTTGTTATTTACATCGAAGTCATCAGAATTGGAGGTTGTAGCATATTTATGTTTACGACACTTTAGCGATCGAAACATGGCGGCGTAGGGAGTGATGGTTGGGATCCGATCTGGTGGTGGGAGTTCGATGTC
>NW_017288368.1:0-246 GCF_001594075.2 Trachymyrmex cornetzi
ATTATATATAAGGAAAAAATTATCTATCTTTTTACGTGATCAACTATTATAATAAACTCCTCAGTATACAGGTTTTACTCAAGTATTATACTTCAGTTTACAATAAAAACACAAACGTAGAGTAACGATCGCTGCGATCGATATACACACGCAGTCGACCTACACGCTCATATGTTCTTCGTGCTGCCCTATCCAGAACAGACCGTCTCATACCTAAACTGCCGATCGGACAGCTGGGAAGCGCGG
>NW_017288369.1:0-246 GCF_001594075.2 Trachymyrmex cornetzi
AGTTATTGCGTTCCGTTTAACTTCACACTTGCATTCGCATATATCGTTCATATATGAAAATTAAGCGAAAGGAAAAATTGTTAAATATATCCGAAGACTGTAGCTTTAAAGAATAGTAAAATTAAATATGTAGAAATATATCCATAATTGAGAAAAATAATTGTTTTCGTGGACGATTAGATTTATAAGACAAAGCTTAAGACGCTACAGGTGTTATCTAACGCGCGTTATCCGCTAATCGCGTTC
>NW_017288370.1:0-246 GCF_001594075.2 Trachymyrmex cornetzi
TCTGAGATTATTGTCAAAGTGGATGAATGCAGGTGTACGTGTATGTGTAAATTCCACAAATCTTTCTCTCTGAGTAATATATAGGAAATAAAATATATATTCATATATACATATACGATTTTGTATATATAATGAAAAAGTATATAAAATTAATATATAATCACATACAATATATATGATTTATATGTACTTATATTACAGTATTATATGTACTTCGCGGACACTACGTTTTCTACGTAATTTCAA
>NW_017288371.1:0-246 GCF_001594075.2 Trachymyrmex cornetzi
TTTCCACGCTCTCTGGCATTTCGGCGTTTTGCCTCGCTGACCCAGTCCGACGTTTTTGTTTCGAGCGTCGAAACTATTCTTATATGTTCTCCCTTGCTATTTTCCATCGTGCCCTGATATACATAGTATATTCGCCGCAGTACAGCCACCCCGGGGATAAGCAAATCCCGTCGGTCCCTTACGACCATATACAATGATACGCGCCACTGCCACGAAAGTGAATTAACTTTATATTAGGCTGTGGCG
>NW_017288372.1:0-246 GCF_001594075.2 Trachymyrmex cornetzi
GTAGCTCTGAATTTATTTTATTCACTTTCTGTTCACTATCTTTTTCCGCAATAGAATTTTCTTTATTTATATTTCCGATGTAATTTGAGTTGGGTTTATTGACGTTCATGAAAGTTGAGTTCTTAATCGAAGACATTTTTGCAATGACTATTTTCTTCCTTAATTTTGTAATTCTAAGTCAATATCTACTTCTTTTTTTCATAAGGTCTTGTCAATTCATCGGTATTGCCTTGTATTTCATAATTT
>NW_017288373.1:0-246 GCF_001594075.2 Trachymyrmex cornetzi
GTTCTCTTCAAGAAAAAATTCTCCTAGAATCTGTAAACTTGACCCATACAACATCTCAGCAGGAGATGATTTTAAATCTTCTTTAAAACAAGTACATAGTCCTAATAGAACAGTTGGAAAAACCTCCAACCAATTATGATTTCCGTGACACATGATAGCACTCTTCAAGGTACGATGCCAACACTCTAATATTCCGTTGGAAGCAGGATGGTACGCAGAAGTTCTAATTCGATTGCATCCAATCAA
>NW_017288374.1:0-246 GCF_001594075.2 Trachymyrmex cornetzi
GCGACTTAAGACATTACTTAAGACGGTCTTAAAATAAGAATCGACTATGAATACCGGCCTTAAATATAAGATCTGACTATGACTACGTTTACACGGCTCGATTTACGCCGAAGTTATGAAACTGGCCAATCATAGTTATTCCTCTGAAGAATGGAATGACTATGATTGAGCAGTTACATAACATCGATGTTATAACTTCGGCGTAAAGCGTGCCGTGTAAACGTAGTATATGAATACCAACCTAAG
>NW_017288375.1:0-246 GCF_001594075.2 Trachymyrmex cornetzi
TTCCGTCCTTCCAATAAATGCCGGAAATGCTTAACTGCTGTGTAGATTGCCAAGAGCTCTCGATCATAAGGGCTATATTTTGTCTGCGCCTTGTTTAGCTTCTTGCTCATGAATGCCAGCGGTTGCCATTCTCCGTTTATCTCTTGTTGTACCACTGCTCCGAGTGCGGTGTCGGAAGCGTCGGTGGTCAATGTAATGGTGGCTTCGGTTTTTGGATGTGCCAAGAGTGTGGCCTTTGCAAGACTG
>NW_017288376.1:0-246 GCF_001594075.2 Trachymyrmex cornetzi
AAATATAGCATATAACAAATGTATGTAATTAACAATATTCGTATTATACTCATAACTGCAATAGTATATTTCAAGAAAAAAGATATGAAAAGGTATATTTTGTTTTATATTGGACAGAGCTTACTCTATATTGCATTAGTAATTATAGATAAAAAATACTACTATCACTTATTTAAAATAATATAATTATGATTTATCATAGATTGGTTCTTATCTATGGATCCATAAGTAAGAATCAATCGCTCG
>NW_017288377.1:0-246 GCF_001594075.2 Trachymyrmex cornetzi
TGCGAATACGATCGTTCGGGTACATAATGTACTCGTGTGTGGATACATACGGAATCTCGATAGGTATAAAAGGTCGACGTAACAGCTCCTCCGTATAGACGTGGGAAGGGGAGGTTTCTCTTCCTTTTGCTTTAAGCCACCTGCGGATCGTTCATCATACCAGTAATGCATCTACCACCCCACGCCGTTTCTCTTGGTCTCTTTTCCGTCGACGGGGGATGATCTTCGACGCGAATGGGAGAGCCG
>NW_017288378.1:0-246 GCF_001594075.2 Trachymyrmex cornetzi
AATTTTACAGGCTAAACCGAAGACATGAGACTGTATTCTCTGCGTTGAATTTTGTCCACGTTTCGTAGTCGTAGTTATCTTAATGTGAAAAAAACACGTTCCTTGGGAATATATTTCTAGTACATCTATTGCCTGTTATTTAGGCGATGACCAGCGATGACGCACCGACACAAACATCAGAATCATGGAATCTGTGACTTTACCAGATATCCCGTTGATGCGTATCTCTATCAAGAAATTTTCTCG
>NW_017288379.1:0-246 GCF_001594075.2 Trachymyrmex cornetzi
AACGGTTCTATCCAACAGAGCAAAGTTTCGTTCTTTTCTGAGTGTCACTGTCTCTCCTAACGGAAAACGTAGCAGTGCTTGTACTAAAATGTTTCAGAACTTTATTCGCGTGTTTCTTTACCATGTTTCGAATATAGTGATCACGATTCCAAAAAAACTATTAATCCGATTCACTTTTACTTTTACGGTTATACTCAGAGAACATGTCATTATTGCCTGAATTAGAATTAATAGTCTATGTTAATT
>NW_017288380.1:0-246 GCF_001594075.2 Trachymyrmex cornetzi
TACCAGTAATATGATTTTTCACACTCTAGGCATTTGGTAAAAAATTATACCATAAAGATGGAAAATACTTAAATTCTCTTCTTTTCTCCAACAGTCGCAATTTCTTTACTTACTTTTTTCTTGCTTCCATATGTCTTATACTTAATTACAAAGATTACAAAGAGAACTCTGCATTGTTAAATCCAATATTTACGTAATACATTACGCCATACGTACTTTTAAATGCAACTGCTAAACATTAACTAT
>NW_017288381.1:0-246 GCF_001594075.2 Trachymyrmex cornetzi
TTTTTTATTTTATATCATTATGCGCACTACTTAGCAACGTTGCAATGCATTGCGATCTTTAGGTTATATTATAAAGAGTACCGCAACGATATATAAGCGATAGCTTTTCTCGTGACGACACTTTTAATCTAAATTGTTTTCTATACAACTGTTGCCTATAGATAAGGCCCGGGTAGGCTCGCCGCAGCGAAGGATGCATCTCGGCGTCAGTCTTTGTTCGCGTGCGAAAGTATTTGAACGTGAGTG
>NW_017288382.1:0-246 GCF_001594075.2 Trachymyrmex cornetzi
TTAAACATTTCCACCAATCACAACTCAGCGTTTCTCTGTCGCAACCACCTAAAAGAATATCAATCAATCAAGATCCTAGAAATCAATCCTCCATTTAGTGACCATCTTCTAACTCCCTATTTAACAGACTTTCCTTGCGAACAGTTCATAAACCACCTTTTGCATATCTTAAGCCTAACCCATATATCTTAATACTCGCATCCGAAATCCTCAGTCCCTCAACGACCCATGTTGCATCCCCGTAAG
>NW_017288383.1:0-246 GCF_001594075.2 Trachymyrmex cornetzi
TTCTCAAGCTGCGAGCCAATCCAGATTGTCTGCAAATAGCTTCAGACAGATTTTTTTAAATATAATTTTTGTAAATTTTTCACGTGTTAAAATTTTTTTTTATTCTAAACGCTGCCTTTAGATTCCATTAAGTACCAAACTGTCCTTATTGATTGTTTCTATTTTTTATATTATGTATGATACACTTATATATGGTATGATATTAAATAATTGTCCAAAAAATTAAAAAATTCTTTGGAGAAGAGG
>NW_017288384.1:0-246 GCF_001594075.2 Trachymyrmex cornetzi
TGAATAAATGAATACTTTTTTATAAAAATGAAAAGTCACCTTACTTTTTGATCACACCTCGTACACGCGCACGCTTTACAGCGAACTAAATTGAGTTTTCAAAAAGATTTCGATAATTTCCTAATCGAGATATTATTTCCAAAGCGCCGTCATCGATAGTTTGGCGCGCGGGGAGTATGGCAAGCGCGACCCGCCGCGAGCCTTTAAGCTCGAACGGCGCGGCGCGCCTGCTAGGCCGTCCCTGCT
>NW_017288385.1:0-246 GCF_001594075.2 Trachymyrmex cornetzi
TACTCTCGAATTAAAAAACTAAGCAATAAAAAAAAGGAGGCGGAAAAATCCGGCACATCACGCCTTTTCTTTTTCCAATATATATACATAAATAAATAAACAACATTTTTTAATAAATAAATAAATAAATGAATAAAGAAACAAGTAAAATAAATAAACAAGTAAATAAATAAGTAGTAAATCAATAAATAAATAAGAATTATACATATATATACAAACGAGATAGCATGCGGTGCCATGCAGACA
>NW_017288386.1:0-246 GCF_001594075.2 Trachymyrmex cornetzi
CTTTTAGAAAACAAGGCTTTTAAGATAATTAGGTATTCGTGTGGTGCTATGGCCACCTTTGTATCTACTTAAAAGTTAATGATTAAAAAAAAATAGATATTAAATATCTATAAATTAAATCAACTTGTAACTCTGAAAGGTCTTGTTATTTTATATAGATTTTTTTATAAATATTTTTTTGCACAGAACGTTATCGCCATCTCAGAATGCATGGTAGTATTATGAAATTATATATACAATAAATTT
>NW_017288387.1:0-246 GCF_001594075.2 Trachymyrmex cornetzi
CGCATGAAGTTTGCTTCGTTCGAGTTGTTCGAAATATGTATGTGGTGTCAGATAGACTGCCACTGTCTTAACTGGAACATCACTCTGGTAAATACTTTAAATAATTAAACTGAACTGTAAATAATTTGAAATTGACTTGCTTTAATTAATTCGTTGGTTTTTTAACCTGTTTCATGATGTTTGAATAATTCTGTTAGTCTGTCCTTGTCACTCTACTGTAAATGTCATGTCTTTTCTTTCTAACTT
>NW_017288388.1:0-246 GCF_001594075.2 Trachymyrmex cornetzi
GCTTCAGTTTAGGACTGTGTTTCAAGACTGACAAATGATTGGTGCGTAGTTTACTTTATAACTAGAAATTATAAAATTCACCCAAAAATCTTATTAAGCACTGAGATCTGTTTTGACCAAATACAATCTTTTTCACTCATTTGTGTTACATAATTAATTTATCATACTATTAAAAATGTAAACAATCTTCAGGCACTAATGCCTGTTTCTTTCAATGTAGATTAATCTGGGTTTACATTATACTCT
>NW_017288389.1:0-246 GCF_001594075.2 Trachymyrmex cornetzi
CAAGATTAAAGTTAATCCACATTGGTGGAAATTAGTCATTTGTTTTTGCTGTCAGTATATCGACGATTTTTTATTAATTATTAAAATAATTAAAATTCATCTCTTGAATACTAAAGTATGCATTACAGTTCTTATGATAGGAAAAATGTAATAAAAACTGCAATGCAAATTCTGCAAGAAATATGTTAGCTGCATGCAGGTATTGATTTATACTTACATACCTATACGTATGTATACATATATCTG
>NW_017288390.1:0-246 GCF_001594075.2 Trachymyrmex cornetzi
ATAGAACGCAATCGGATTAACGATAATATCATATGCAACTTGACACAAATTTTATTTGCTGACACACGATCAAATCTCTATATACATTTCGAAATATTAAATAGAAAATATATCCATTGTCCCCTCATTTTGAAAATATTTAATTTACATTGAAAAAATTACAGTTTTGTTATCAGCTTCTAACGTCGACTCCTAATGTTTGCTTTATATAAAAACAATACTATGCTTGTAGAAATGATCTAGCGG
>NW_017288391.1:0-246 GCF_001594075.2 Trachymyrmex cornetzi
AATTTAATAAATGTTTAAATTAATAAATTTTATTTTTACTTATCTACTCATTTAATTTTTTATCATTTAATATAAAATTTATTTATTAATTTTTATTTTTTTATTTTTTTTACATATATAAAAAAAATTAAAATATAAATAGGAAATGACTCTTAAATAAAGGTATAAAATATTAATAAAGGGACATTAAGAGTCTCCATAAGTAATTTGCAATGACTTTAAAGTAAGCATTTTTATAAGAAAGAA
>NW_017288392.1:0-246 GCF_001594075.2 Trachymyrmex cornetzi
CCACATTTCTATCAAATGAATGAAAATATATATTTTTCTTTTTCATTAAAATCATTCACCCACAAACAAAACATGGTATTGTCACAAAATAAACGCAGTAAAGCTTAATTCTCGTAGTAACAATCGTATAGAACAAAATAAAAGGCAACAATTAAAATTTTATTTTAATTATAAAAAAAACTGCATAGAAAATTATAGAGAAGCTTTGTGTAAATATTTATTTTTATTTTAATTAATTAAACGAGG
>NW_017288393.1:0-246 GCF_001594075.2 Trachymyrmex cornetzi
AACCTGAACCGTATTCCGATATACACTACCAGTACTGAAAATCTATAGTATACGTAACGTGCATTATAGATTTTTAGTACTTACAATGCATAACCGAACACAGCCCAAGTATACGTTCCTACCGTCTTGCATTTCATCGGATCCGGCCCAAAACAGAAATTATGCAGCCATCATTTGCGCGACCAGCATTTTTTCGCGGAGTGCCTTTACTAATTATATTTTCCTAGCTGTCCAAGGTCGGGGTCT
>NW_017288394.1:0-246 GCF_001594075.2 Trachymyrmex cornetzi
AATTAACGTCTTATTTATAACAGGGGCTTCCACAAGTACTTTTTACAATGAAGCTATACACTACGCGAGTTAATATTTTCGAATTCGAATCTAGATTCATTGTTAAATGCCAAATGATTCGTAAACATTGCAGTTCACTTCATTAGAGCGAGGAGTTATACAGTATCCGGCTGCTCCTCGCCCTTATGAAATAAACTGCAATGTTTACAAAATTTTGATTCAAACAATGGATCTAGACATGGAAAG
>NW_017288395.1:0-246 GCF_001594075.2 Trachymyrmex cornetzi
AATTATAAGCTTAAGCCGTATCATACAAATTAGAGTGGGTATAAAGAGAGTGACGCCAATTAGTCAGAAGTCGTCATTTTGTGTCCTATATCTGGGATATCTATATGGCGCAATTCCTCGTCTTAACCTCTTTTTTCTTTAACGTTGTCTTCTTTCTAACTAACAGTAAGGACACTTAATGGCGGAGTCAATCAGCATTAGGCACATGCATTGGCGCCACTCTCTTTATACGTACTCTAAAGCCAT
>NW_017288396.1:0-246 GCF_001594075.2 Trachymyrmex cornetzi
ACAATGTTTTTCGTGTTGGAGAGCATGCAGCACGTTGCCTAACAAGATGAAAGAATGAAAGAACGGAAAAAGGAAAAAAAATAGGAGGAGAGATGTAGGAAAGAAAAAAGAAAGAAAATAAAGGGAATAAAATAAAGAATAAAGGAGAAAAAGAAGAAAAAATACCAAGTAATATGATTACATGTTACAGTATCAATGTCTTTCGTGTTGGAGAGCATGCAACACATTGCCTAAAAAGAAGAAAGA
>NW_017288397.1:0-246 GCF_001594075.2 Trachymyrmex cornetzi
CAGCAAAATACCAACAAATAGTCAAGCCCGTTACGTATCATTATAACACATTTTAATACGTAATGGTGTACAACACTCCCCATCTTTACGTATCATTATATCAAACTTTTAATACACAGTCATGACATAATACACGGATACAAGGTGGTGGCGACCAGTGAGCTCTATAACATACTGGAGTGAGCCATCGAAGAGTGGGGATATCTCAGTTCCTAAACAAGAACACTCTAATGTAAAGTTGGTACT
>NW_017288398.1:0-246 GCF_001594075.2 Trachymyrmex cornetzi
GAAAATGCTATAACAGTTGCTTATATTAATACAAATGAACAAGTAGCGGACATTCTAACAAAGTCATTAGGAAGAGGTCAGTTTCGTACACAAAGAAAAGCCTTAGGTGTATGCTAATTTTTAAGCGAGAGTTCTGACGAAAAAAAAAATGTATTTTAAATTGTCTGTAAAAATCTGCCTTTGAGACAGTGATGCACATTTGGCTCCCCGGCAACACGGAATCCAGCCCCACCACTTTTACCCCCA
>NW_017288399.1:0-246 GCF_001594075.2 Trachymyrmex cornetzi
ATTTAATCATAATATATATAAATCGTACAATACCGTTTTGGCTCATTTTTCGAATCATCTTTAGACAATTATAGAGTATTAAAAAAGCGCCTCACTGTCGATTATGAAGAGAACTTGCAAGAAAAGGTGTTCCAAGTGTACGTGGAAGTTGCTTGGCACTTAACGCAGTGGACATACTTTCCGAGTAAATCAAACACAGTAATCAAAGCAGTCAAAAAATTTTTAATAAAATAAATGTGAAGGAGA
>NW_017288400.1:0-246 GCF_001594075.2 Trachymyrmex cornetzi
ACTATTTATGTGGCCTAATAATAACGAAAATACATATTAAAAACTTCAGCAAAACTGTTCTTTTCATGTAAGCATGACTATACGTAAAGGAGAAGGATGTCAAACAAAAAACCAAGGTGTTCTCGTCTGTTAGTTCCGCTTCAACTGTTAATAGCGCGGAATATTAATACCCTTGGTGAAAGCGAACTTCAAAGACGTTCGAAAATCGCGCGATAAATCATTTCGAGTGATCTTGCTAGTCGCGCC
>NW_017288401.1:0-246 GCF_001594075.2 Trachymyrmex cornetzi
AATATATAATATATATATATTCGTAAGATGTCGCTGCAGCATGCATGCACGCACGATGCAGAAATAGCGGGAGTCTGTGGGAGTCTGTTAGAAAGAATTAAGCTGAATAAAGAATTTAGAAACGATATTATTAAAGGGAACATCAGTGGAGTGCAACTATGGTAATGTATTTTTGTGTAAAAACATTTTTATGTATTTAATTATTAATTAAAGACATTTTAAAATTGGAATAACGCGCATATAGTC
>NW_017288402.1:0-246 GCF_001594075.2 Trachymyrmex cornetzi
TCTCTCTCATCCCTATCGACCATTTTGATACACGGATCGCGCAGTCCATTCTCTATGTCTTTGGTACAAAGAGGTTATATCCATAGAGTAGGGGAGCCACAGGGGCAACTATAAGTGGGAAATGTTAGACACTGGAAAGAGAAAGAACATGGGATGGCCATCTTTGTCTAATGTCGCGCATCGAACTTTGAAAGCTGAGTGGGGCGGCATCGATATATTGCTCTCCTGAAATCTCCCCTCCCCTAA
>NW_017288403.1:0-246 GCF_001594075.2 Trachymyrmex cornetzi
AAGAGTCTAAAAAAGGAATATAGTTACATTAAAAATAGCTTCGAACTTACGAATAAACTTAATAGTTTTGCCTTGAAGGATGACTACAAAATTGTATCTTTTTATGTAGTGTCTATGTACACTAATATTCCTGAGGAATTAGTGATCAAAAGTATTGAATTGAGATGGAATGCCATTTCTAGCAATACTAATATTCCGAAAAAAGAATTTTTAAAAGCCATCTCTTTAATTTTTAATTCCACGTAT
>NW_017288404.1:0-246 GCF_001594075.2 Trachymyrmex cornetzi
TAATTTTATACTCGGCAAATTATAAATTAAATGGAGATCAAAATACGTAATATGAAATGGATTCTTCAGGTATACAACTTCAGGACGCACACACACACACGCGCGTGCGCGAGCGTGTATATACCTATATATATGTGTGTGTGTGTGTGTGTGTGCGCGTGTGCGTGTGTGTGTGTGTGTGGATGTATATTATATACTTTTAAACAGTTTCATTTTTGAAAAAGAGGAACTACCTAGTTGTTTACG
>NW_017288405.1:0-246 GCF_001594075.2 Trachymyrmex cornetzi
TATGCCCCACCAATGGGGTATATTGGGCAACTCCGAAGGGCAAGTTGAGCCATGAAGGTAATTACGTATTAAGGTCATATATAATTAAAAATTTGCAGAATTAGATGAGTTAACGAAGTTTTTATTATACAGTTTGTAACATCTTTTTTTTTATAGTAATCTGTATTTTCTTTGTAAATATAGAAGAAAAGAACACAAAAATGAAACTAAAGTTTTCATGATAAAACTTATGCATGAAATATATCT
>NW_017288406.1:0-246 GCF_001594075.2 Trachymyrmex cornetzi
GTTTTCTCTTTATTAAATATCTTTTTATCAAAACAATCTTTATGATCTTCACATAGTTATCACATACATAATGTTATAAAACAGATGTAATTTATTAATTTAAATTAATACCATAAAACAGATGTAATTTATTAATTTAAATTATAAATTGTTAATGATATACTACTGAGATAACCTGATAGGCAGATCAAAAAGTTTGTTATTAATATATGAAACAAATTTCATAAAGATTGTTTTCGTAAAAAG
>NW_017288407.1:0-246 GCF_001594075.2 Trachymyrmex cornetzi
ATCATCCTGTTTGTTAAATTCATCAATTAGTTTTTTAATGAACATCATTTCAGATGTGGAAAGCCACATCTCGAAAAAGTCACATCTGAAAAGATATTTATTAAAAAACAAATTGATGGATTGAACAGAGTGATACTGAACAAGAAAAAGATCATACTTTACTCAATATAACTTCCCCCACACATATATATATATATATGGGGCATTCCACGTCAACGAGAGACCCCCCACCCCCAGAATTGGTTT
>NW_017288408.1:0-246 GCF_001594075.2 Trachymyrmex cornetzi
CCTTTTCGCGAAAATTACGTGACTAATTCACCGTCTTAATGATGTCACGATGATAATGATGATAATGACAACGTTGCGAGCGAATTGGCACAACGATCATCCAAAATCAATGGAGACATCTGTCAACCGTAAAGATCCTTGAATAAATTCGTCGGATCACGATTTTCTTCCACTGCAATATCCCTCGAGCGTGTTCATGGAATGACGTAACGCGGCAAACGCGGTAACGATCGAAAAACGGAATCG
>NW_017288409.1:0-246 GCF_001594075.2 Trachymyrmex cornetzi
ATTGCGTCCAGTGCGCTCTTGGAGTCTGAAAAAATGACAACTTTGTTGTTTCCACAATCTCTGACGAGAAGGACGGCTTGGTATAGAGCCCAGAGTTCCGCTGAGAAAATAGAGGTTTCACTCGGTAGTTTATGTTTAATACTGATATTCAGATCAGGGGAGTATACTCCAGCTCCGACAGCGCAATCAGGTTCCTTGGAACCGTCTGTATAAATAGAGATAGCATTCATTCTGTATTCTAGTGAA
>NW_017288410.1:0-246 GCF_001594075.2 Trachymyrmex cornetzi
GCGAGTATCCGAAATTATCGGTTTTTTAATAAAGGCCGATCGAGTTCTGAATATGAGCTCAATCGACAGCTTGAGTCCGAATTATGTAATAAGCATTTGTTTTACCTCTATATGTCCTGCGAACGGAGATATCGTTATGCGAAATCCGAAATGTCAAAATTATATGTTGTAAGATACGTCATAGCCTCAAAAAGTCATTTCCTTTTCATATTTTCGACGGTAGATGGCACTCGTTTATTGCTGTCA
>NW_017288411.1:0-246 GCF_001594075.2 Trachymyrmex cornetzi
TAATCTCCCAGTAAGATTGATACTCTGCGTGATTGCTAGGCCTACGTATCTGCCATACATAAAGCCGTTGTCCATCACAAGGAAGCTCAGTGTGACCAGCGTGATACATATCAAGCAAAAAGCATCCACTCAGAAGGCAAAGGCGCGGGAGGATGCGATGAAAATGTACCACGCGGACGAATAGATATCCTGATAATTATCGAACTCCTTCGTGAGAGTCGCTTCCATTCCAAACGCACGGATCGT
>NW_017288412.1:0-246 GCF_001594075.2 Trachymyrmex cornetzi
TATTATATATCCAATCTCGGATATTATTGAACTTCCTCGTTTTATGCAACTGACAAAAGCCACGTCTCGCCACAAGTTTTGTTAAGTAAGATGATATAATTATTTTATTTTTTTTAAGTTTTAAAAACTTATTTTATAAGTTTTTAATTTATATTATTACACCAAAAATTTGAGAAGAATAGTTGTAATATTATTTTTCATATACCTACGTACATACATATTTGATATTTAGAGCAGCATCAATCG
>NW_017288413.1:0-246 GCF_001594075.2 Trachymyrmex cornetzi
TTATATGCACACCGATTTATGTGTACTTTAAGGTTAAATGATTTTATTTATTAAATGACATTGGTTTATTTTAGAATTATTTGAATTTGAACAAATTTTGCGCAATTATGAACTAAAAGTTAATCCTTCGCCATATCTCTATAGATATGACATATCTGGTACTTTTCCCGTGAAAAGGTTCACGTCACTAACTATAATTTTATTTTTATCTATAATTTTAAAAGTTTACTATTGGCGTAAAAAAAA
>NW_017288414.1:0-246 GCF_001594075.2 Trachymyrmex cornetzi
AAAAATTAATTTATAAGAATATTAATTTTTGAGACAATATGTCTGTACATACAAAAAAACATAAATTTAATGATTGAAGATAAAAATATAATAGTACAAGGCGAATGGCTGACGGAGAGACATATGGATCATTTTCAAAGTCTTTTAATAAATTGTTCGGATTATCGACCTGTTGAAACATGACGAATACAGTTACCAGATACAATACAAGCTGTATCAAAAGATACAAAACATATACAAATATTA
>NW_017288415.1:0-246 GCF_001594075.2 Trachymyrmex cornetzi
CCGGAGCACTGGTTTTCCTGGGATCTTCCCTGAGGTCTCCTGAGCATCTTCCTTCCTTCTGAGCAGGACCCCTCTTCAGTTTCCTCCTCGGAGTGTAGCTAAGCCTCCGGAAGAACACCAGCCGGGCATCCCTTCATCTTCATGAAGGAAGCTCACGGATCCTCTTGATGACTCTTCTCTTGGGCCTTGCGTTCTTGTCTCTTCGCTTTTCGGACAAGGGGGGGAAAGATTTTTACTACGCCGCAG
>NW_017288416.1:0-246 GCF_001594075.2 Trachymyrmex cornetzi
ATTATCATATTCCTTTTACATATACCAATTGCATCTTGTCTTTGGTTAATATCATAATCTTGCACTGTAACTTCTTCAGGTGCTATCAGTGGTATTACTATAAGTCCATCTCGACGTAGTATGCAAATATTGTGGATAACACAACATGCTACTATACAGGGTGTCAATTATGTACCGGGACGATCAAATATTTCGACAACTTCCAACATTAAAAAAAAACGCTGAAACACGTGAAACGATTTTTCA
>NW_017288417.1:0-246 GCF_001594075.2 Trachymyrmex cornetzi
TTAAAATTAAATCAAGCAAAGATAATTTACATTAATAGTTATTACTGCATAAAATATGTAGGTTAATTTAAAAAAAAATAAAAGAAATTTAGAGTAGAATTTTCATTTAGATAATGAATGAATATAATTTAAAAAAGTGTTTTTATTGTGTGTATTACGACGTCTCTTTATTAAAATTAAAAAATTTATTAAAACGTTTTAAATTATATATATTTATTGTCTAAATGAAAATTATATTCTGTCTAA
>NW_017288418.1:0-246 GCF_001594075.2 Trachymyrmex cornetzi
TTGCCGAAATGTTTCCAAATATTTCTTACTCACTGGATATTCATTACTGTAATTAAAATATTGTCTCAATTAAAAATTTTAAAAGCTCTATTAAAGATTACTAGTTTTTAGATATGTCATTCTTTCTTTAACACAATAATATATTTTCTGTTACTAAATCATAAATAAAAATTAAAATTTCGTGTAATATCTGTGATTATAAAATTTAATAAACATAACATATATATTTATAACATGAAGAGAAAA
>NW_017288419.1:0-246 GCF_001594075.2 Trachymyrmex cornetzi
ACACGTTTAAGTGTATGTCATGTTATATGAAAAAGTACAAATATATATGTATTAATTACAGCAAAAAATGTTAAAGTTATCAAAAATTTAAAAACGTTGGCTTACAAGGAAATTATTATTATTATTATTATTATCTAATTGATTAAAAAAAATACTTTATATAGGTTTAAGTGTTTTTTGATATATAATAAAAATTATTATTTGAATCTATAACATCTCTTTATCGAGTTAACATTACTTTATATT
>NW_017288420.1:0-246 GCF_001594075.2 Trachymyrmex cornetzi
CTAGATTCTGGAACTGCTCACCAAAGGGCTGTTGCCCTGAGGTACGGTGTGAAGGCTTCGATGGAGAAGGCCTGCCTTTCGTCGTAGGAGCACCCCTATCGAAGCAGCCATAACTCGTCACGGCGAAATACACACCAACGAGCAGTTTAGGGAAACAAAAATTAACAAACTAACAAACGCTTCATTACAGGGTCAGGGCGTGCGTCTAGGGACGAGGCGCAAATGAGTGGGCCTCCCCGTGGTTCC
>NW_017288421.1:0-246 GCF_001594075.2 Trachymyrmex cornetzi
CAATTTATCGCATTTTATTGAAAAGCATTTTTACTTGAGTTTAAGTCGAATAGAAGATCATACCAGGCATTAATCTCAACGTCATATGATTATTCAGAATACCATTACAATTCCTTAGATTTGTCAATCATGTTAAAGTAGAGGCTTATTAAATTCGAGAACTATTCGTTCGGTTCCTCATGTGAATCTTTCGATAAAATATTAAAAATTATGGATTAGGCATCTAGAGAACTTGGTCACTCATAT
>NW_017288422.1:0-246 GCF_001594075.2 Trachymyrmex cornetzi
AGCGAGCGAGACAGCGAGAGACAGCGCCGTCCTTCTCGCTCTACAAGCGAGTATTAGAGCGAAAAGGACGGCCGCTAGTAGATATACAGGGCGAATTCTAATGCAGGAGCTCCGAGGGGAGTGCGGGGTGCGGGGGGTACTGGTAGGCGCGCGGGGAAGGCGCGGGGAGTACTTGTAGGCGCAGGGCAGGAGGGGGGAGGCGCTGGAAGGCCCCGGCGTTATCGGGTGTTTATATAAACACCCGAA
>NW_017288423.1:0-246 GCF_001594075.2 Trachymyrmex cornetzi
AAAACCGATAAGTTTTAATATATTATGGTCGAATTTTCTACTGAATCGGATGGTAAATTCATTTCATCGCATATTAACAAAATTTCTACTCAATCTGTTAGCAAATCAAATTTGAATACATCTTTTCACACTTATATTAGTCCGATTAAATTTGAAGAAAATTATAATATTAATTTAAAAAACAATAAATAATAATAGAAAATTGAAATTTTGTATGATAAATTTAAATATAAAAATTATAAATCG
>NW_017288424.1:0-246 GCF_001594075.2 Trachymyrmex cornetzi
ATCTGCCATACGCATATATTATGGCAGATTTCGTACCCGTACATCGAAATGTACATACAACTGTTTACCAGAAGCTTGTAACACTTTCTTCGATGCATATTGCAATTGTTTTATAATTCGTCACACTGATTAGATTAATTAGCAAGACGAATAATTAAACGGTTGGAGAACTGTTGGTTCTGTTGGACACGACTATATATTCGGTGAGCAATCGGAATTAAAAATAGATCGAAGGAAAAGTGTCAC
>NW_017288425.1:0-246 GCF_001594075.2 Trachymyrmex cornetzi
GCTTATTTTCGGTTCCTCAACATTATTATCTCGTATTCAATCCTTCCATATTTTTCTTAATTCTGTTCCAATTCCTCGCTCCACGTCTATTGAGATTCTTAGTCTCCATGTTGAATCTTCATATTCGTTACACGTGGCCGTCAAGTGTGACGAGCTGCATACATCATCTTTATTCCCTTCGCCATATCCTTTAATGCTCTCAGAAACTCCTCACTTCTCATTTAAGCGTTATTTCGCTATTTGATT
>NW_017288426.1:0-247 GCF_001594075.2 Trachymyrmex cornetzi
CATAGCCTTATGCTGCTGGCAATTGCGGCAGCTTCGGACGTACCTTGTGATGTCGCGAGTCATGCTGGGCCAATAATATAGCCCCATGACTCGCGTCATCGTCTTGGCGATACCCAGGTGACCGGCGGTGGCGTCATCGTGGTTATCGCGCAAGATATCGGTCCGGCGGTTCCGCGGCACGCACTTTTTCCACTGCCTTTCCGGCGGGGTCTCGGTGAAGTCGAGGTCGTGTAATACGTGTCGATAG
>NW_017288427.1:0-247 GCF_001594075.2 Trachymyrmex cornetzi
TCCAGTTCAAAAGCTAAGAGACTACTGCCGCATATTAATTTACTGGCGCGTGAAGCATAAGACGTAACTTGCGTTGTAAGAGAGGGTTGAGCGTAGAAGAGGGCCTTACATGGTCAGGTGCGGGTCGGTGCGGGGTAAGGAGGGGACGCGCGGAACGCACGTTCTACAGGGTCAGATAGCACATAATGATCATGAAGTATTTCCTTAGATTCATAGATCATAAAAATGTATAATAACTCGCTTTAGA
>NW_017288428.1:0-247 GCF_001594075.2 Trachymyrmex cornetzi
ACACATTTTCACAAAACAGATTTTCAAAAATAAATTATTTCTTGTTACATTTCATGAAAATTATGTTATACAAATTTGAAAGAAAAAGTAGAATTAGAAAATATTGAACATATAATAAATGGCCTTTTTTAATCAAGCTTTCTTGTTGAATGCGTATTTTTTATTTTTCAATTGCTTAGTCGTGATTTTGAAAACGCTTTGCGTATCTAGAATGTTAATAAATTGCTATCGTAATATAATTATATGT
>NW_017288429.1:0-247 GCF_001594075.2 Trachymyrmex cornetzi
GATATTCTCGTCGCGGAGAGCTAATTGAAACCGCGCCTGTATTTTTGTACCATCATGCCAGATCACCCTTGATGAGAAACAATAAATGACAAGAGAATACATAGGAAATTACATTCCGAAAAGTTCAATACACGTCTTCCTCTATGCTCGGTTTTTCGCTATGAAAAATATCTCGTTATAGTTAAATAATTGTCAGTAATAAAGAATACAATTATACTGGATTTTATATTATATTTTTAGTGTATAT
>NW_017288430.1:0-247 GCF_001594075.2 Trachymyrmex cornetzi
GAATCTCGTTGACGATGGCGAAATATTTTCCCAAATAACATTTCCTGTATTTTCGTCATATAGTTTGAGTGGTACGATGTTAATCAGGATAATACTGCCATCATTGTTGCTCTCATTTACAAATCTTTGTTTGTACTGACTTTGGTTGGATGCTCCGTCACATCCTCATTTTGTTATAAGAGTTAAATTATCCAAGTCTATGGTATTGATTGACAAAGATTTAAAAATTCTGCAAATAGTGTGATCT
>NW_017288431.1:0-247 GCF_001594075.2 Trachymyrmex cornetzi
GCAACAACAAGAACTCGACGCAGAGTTGCAATCTCTCCTAAAAAACCATGACTGTCCACTTTCTTTAAAGCGCATACAATGGGGACCGACTCACACTACCTTGTACTGTGAAATGACCGGTGAAGCAATTCGACCGTATATTCCCGAATCCTTGCGTAACCGTGTGTTCCACATGTTCCACGATACGGCCCATTCTGGCCCTAAGGTCACCGACCGAGTAATTCGTCAACGCTACGTATGGCCCAAC
>NW_017288432.1:0-247 GCF_001594075.2 Trachymyrmex cornetzi
TCGACGGTATCGTTATACGAACGATCTTCGCGCTCCTGCAAACGATCGACATTGCGGATCGATTGAAGACAAACGGCGGCGTAACGCGCGTTACGTGTACGGCTTACGACCTTGCGCACGTGAATTTATCGCGCCAGGTAAGTAAAACCTCGCTCGTTCCTCCGCATCGTTTTTATTCAAGCGGCGAGACCTTGGCGAACTGTCAAGGATCCTCGTCGCTGCGGGCAGGCCAATCGATGAATCGTTT
>NW_017288433.1:0-247 GCF_001594075.2 Trachymyrmex cornetzi
TCGATCGATCTCAAGATGACTGACGTACACGTCAAGGTCGTTCGATCAATTCAAATCTAAATCCGATTTCATTGAAATTCAATATTAAAGCAATATTTTCCCTTAAACTATACTACGGACATTTAAATATTATTTCAACGAAATTTTATTTTGTATTATATATAATTTAAATATGGTAAAAAGTGTGCCAAAGATCGCCAAAGTTAGATGTTTCGAATAATATAATGTTTTTGGTTTATGAATTTAA
>NW_017288434.1:0-247 GCF_001594075.2 Trachymyrmex cornetzi
GAGTGGGTGGAAGGTTGAAGCACGCAGTCCTACCGGAAGAGGTCAAACACCCCACAATCTTACCATCACATCACTATTTTACAAAGCTGATGATTATACACTACCATGAGAAGTTATTGCATGCTGGAGTCCAGACTACATTAAGTAATATTAGAGAAGAATTCTGGCCAATATTTGCAAGGAGTAGAGTCAAGGAGATAATACACAAATGTATCCGGTGCCGAAAGGCTAATCCCAAAGCAAGCTG
>NW_017288435.1:0-247 GCF_001594075.2 Trachymyrmex cornetzi
CACTTAACAAATTGTTAATTTCAAACCTTTATAACTCAAAAAATACTTAATGAAAAGATGTTTTGTTATAGTGTTTTGGAAAGCTCTCCAGATAAGCTATAAAGATATGCAATAAAATGTAGATGGTTCCATTTAAAAAAATAAGGTTGACCTTGAAATGACCTTAAAGGACATGGTCAAGATTAAAGTCAAGGTCATTATCGTACTCCTCGCTTGAAACCATACAACTTTGCTATTGGACATTTTC
>NW_017288436.1:0-247 GCF_001594075.2 Trachymyrmex cornetzi
TCCGAAGAAGAGGAAGGAGCTGCGTCTGCGACTGGACCGAGCGGACGCGCAGGTCTACGTGGCGAACGTCCCAGCCTCAGGACCAAAGAAGAAGGCGCTGACATCCGCGAGGGCGGAGGCGCCGCTTCCCAGGAGGGGTAGGTCAAAATACCCCAAAGAGATGAGGATCCGCGTAGTCGAGGGAGAAATTGTCAATTCTCCCATAGCGGAGAGCATCTCTATGGATACGCCGGCCCAGAGCGGGTCG
>NW_017288437.1:0-247 GCF_001594075.2 Trachymyrmex cornetzi
CAATATAGGCACGTATAGAAATATTGTCGTGCTGTTAGCTAGATGTCTTTTGTTATATTAGCTTTGTTTTATCCTTCCGTGTACCCTTAGTTATGCACTGGGAGAATGATACTAGAGAGTTCAGAGGAAGCGTCAGATAGAGCGCCCGTGATACACTAAAGTGTGAGAGGAGTTCATGAAGATTTTAGAATCTCTTTCCTCTGGCTGCTGTGATATTCATCACTCTCTTCTCTCTATCTACGCTCTC
>NW_017288438.1:0-247 GCF_001594075.2 Trachymyrmex cornetzi
ACATATACAGGGTGGATACTGAAAACTTCGTAAGTTATATATTCGAAATGACTTTGTTTTAAAAATACAGGATGTATTAAAGTTGAAAGAATTTCAAAAATTTCTTAGACTATTTTGATGAATCTTTAACATACTGAAAGTTTCATTAAAACCCGAATGGTGAATCACATAAATTTTTCGACTCGAATTTGTGTGAGAGTTATCCTTTACAATTTTTATTATACTTTGTATCCAGTGTATATATATT
>NW_017288439.1:0-247 GCF_001594075.2 Trachymyrmex cornetzi
GGAGGTGAATTGTCCATTTTAATTTTAATAGTTTTTTATACTTTCGCCTGCTGAAAGTGTCCGGTGGTCATTTAGGTATAGGTATTTACCGCGTCTACGAAGTAGGTGTCTATTAACCATCTAGGTAATAGCCGTCGAGGAATTAAGTGTCTAGATGTTCTCTGTCCGGAGTCACATGCACCCTTCTTGTCTCTCACCCTTCACTCACACCTCCATCAACTTTGACCCATTGCACTCCCCCTCCCCC
>NW_017288440.1:0-247 GCF_001594075.2 Trachymyrmex cornetzi
ACTCCTGATTGTGGGGGAATTCGATCCTTCTGATCACTGGAGGGAGAACGCGGGGGACATACATAAATCCACCGCCGACGCACCGGGCACGGCACCTGACTTCGCGGATTCGCCTAATTCGATCCAGGAGAAAAGCGCCACAGATACCGTAGTAACCGCTACGCCGCCGCCGCGATCGAGACCACCATCATCTCCACCGCACGTAGCGCCTACACGCAAGGCCACAAGGCCCACGATAATTACGTCG
>NW_017288441.1:0-247 GCF_001594075.2 Trachymyrmex cornetzi
TTGTTTGTTCTCAAAGACCGCTTTTAACTCTCGGCAGATGTATCCTTCTGAGAACTGAGTCATATTTATCCTTATTCTATTCAATCAAATCTGTTGGATAATTAGACTTGCTTTGCCTATAAATATAATTCATAAAATAACAATAAAAAGCCACAGTTTATGAGTTCGAATTTATACTTTTACAATGTGAAAAGGATGTACAAACAATCTTTGAAAATTATATGAATATATTGGGTCTCAAGTGACC
>NW_017288442.1:0-247 GCF_001594075.2 Trachymyrmex cornetzi
TTAAGTTGTTCTATACTGTTACTAATAATACAAATAATACTTTACTAGACTAATTGATACTGTCTTTGTTGTACATTGTGATTGTAATTATACACATTCTAAATTTAAATTAGTGAGACAACTACAAATACAAATATTGGCAATTCAATAAAATCTCAATAAATTGTTTTATGTGCACTGTTAGAGAAATGTTCTTAAATTTCATTAACTTTTAATGTACATTGGTGAATGAAGTTTAATTTCTCTG
>NW_017288443.1:0-247 GCF_001594075.2 Trachymyrmex cornetzi
ATGTAATAAAAAAAATTATATTGTATTAAAAATAAGTATGTAAAATACATGAAAACTTAAATATTATAAGTAAAAAATTTGTATGCTAAAGTTTTGTCTAACTTCATTGTATAATAAAGAACTTAAAAGTATATTAAGAATTTAATTGTAAAATAAAAAAGAGAAGATAAAAAGAACGTATTTCAAATAGTAACTTTAATAATAATTTTTTGAATGATTAATTACTTTTTCATATTCAGTAATATCC
>NW_017288444.1:0-247 GCF_001594075.2 Trachymyrmex cornetzi
GCACACACGTACACACTTTTACTGTCGTGTTTTTTTAAAGTATTTGTTTAAGAAAAAAGATATTAAAATAAGAATCTATCGTGATTTCCTTTTACGCAGTTTTTTTGCATATTTATGCATTCCTGTTGGGATACCACATCCTTATCGGATGTGTTCTCTCTCACACGATGTTATTTCAATTTTCATAAGGGTATCTATTTTTATGCAGTTTTGTGTCCTCGATAGAAACCACATCCGTTAACACATT
>NW_017288445.1:0-247 GCF_001594075.2 Trachymyrmex cornetzi
TCATTTGGTATAGACTACGTTTACACGGCATTGGTAAAACCATTTTAGTAAAAACCGTATTAGTTAAAACCAGTGTTGGTGCCTGTTTACACAATCAGGCGTATTTTATTGTATGATGCAGTATGAGACGAAATATCCTTTGTCTTAACTGTAAACAATAAAGAGCATACAGCCATAACGCTTCATGTAATTTGCTTAAAACATGTATTTAATATAAAATCAGTAAACGTTTCGGTCAATATTTGAC
>NW_017288446.1:0-247 GCF_001594075.2 Trachymyrmex cornetzi
GTTATTTAACCTTACCGTGCGTTTATTTATTATTTACATATTGTATTATTTGAACTCTCAAATAAACCTCCTATACATTTTAATATGTACAAAGTGTAGTATTGATATCTTTTTTTTATTTTTTATTATTTATATTTAAAAATTAACAATTTATTCATTTTGAAATTTATTAAAATCAGTATGTATAAAATGTGAGATAAATTTTCATATCGCGAATTATTACAGAAAAAATAGTAGATTAATCTCT
>NW_017288447.1:0-247 GCF_001594075.2 Trachymyrmex cornetzi
TTCTGCTCTCTGCAGCCGGTGGTATTGAAGTCACGAACGGGCCGTCTCTAGGGCGTGCACGCGAATGTGTATGGTGAACCGGTTAATCCGGGTAATATGGCTGAGTGTTCGGGAAAGTGCCTCACGGGGCACGGCTTGCTCTTTCGATCGCTCGGCCGCCCCTGCATGGCCGCGTGTAATGGAGTCGGTCTTAGAGCTGGAGTAACTCGTTGCTGTGGGGAGCCGTCCGCAGTAAGTGAGTGAAAAA
>NW_017288448.1:0-247 GCF_001594075.2 Trachymyrmex cornetzi
ACACGTATGTGTACACACGCTCTTAAATGCATGACGTCCAGCGCGCGCACACACATAAAAGCGTGGTACACGTATAAAAGTCCAGTAACCCAGTTCTTGCCAGTGTTACCCCCTTGGCAACACGCGGCACCCGATTGTGCACGCGGTGCTGCAGCACCGGTTTGCACTTAATGGATCGCGCGAATAAAAGTAAAGGAAATATCCTCGACGGATAAGATAAGAGCGAAGGTGTCCCGGGATAAATGCG
>NW_017288449.1:0-247 GCF_001594075.2 Trachymyrmex cornetzi
CCCAATTCGCAATCCTGCGAAACCGAGTGCGTGATTCCTTGCCTCTATTGGTTCATTCATTATAGCTGCCACGAGTTGAGTTACTCTCGCGGGAGAACTAATTAATCAACGAATCTATAATCGCACTCCTAATCACACGACTTTGATTTTCTTATTCATTGCAAGTTGAATTACACTTGCGGCAAAGCCAAGGGTATACCAAAGGTACGTGTAACACACCAGCGAACGGAATAAATTCGCGATTAAA
>NW_017288450.1:0-247 GCF_001594075.2 Trachymyrmex cornetzi
TGTGCAGATCTACTCTTAAATATGTATCATATATATGAAAACCTATAATATACATTATATAAGTATACTATATGATTTTCATATACCGTATTTGTCAGGAGTAAGACCTCAGTATTACATAGTAAAAATCTGAAACTAATTTCATAAGTGTTCATCAATAAGAGTTATTGATACTGCAATATAAATTCCGAATATACGTAATTATATTAGGAGAATATAATAAATAAACAAGCATTGTACATTAAAA
>NW_017288451.1:0-247 GCF_001594075.2 Trachymyrmex cornetzi
AAAAGTAGCAGTCATTCTCATGATTTGTAGGCTCACGCCAAACTGTTGGTTCAGTTACAACTTTTTTTTTAATGCTATTCTAGTTTTTTAAAGTTCGCCTACAATCTTCACAAATTGAGTCAGGAACCTATGATTTATCGAGATTTTTCATAGGTGTCTGATAACATTCTTCAAACTGACCTTCTATTGAATCATTGATTTCTCTACGGTAAGCTTTTGCCTCAAATGTTCCGCAAATATAACAAAA
>NW_017288452.1:0-247 GCF_001594075.2 Trachymyrmex cornetzi
AGTAGTAAATTAAAAAAGTTAATATATTTTAATTTAATTTAATCTCTTATCTTTCGTTTTTTTTTCTATATTTTTGTATCTTTAAAATATTATAATACGTTTCTTATAGATATGTAAATTCAATAAATTTTAATGTACATGATAATCTAAAATGGACCAAACAATATTATTAAACACAATCAATATAATTGTTAATAAACAATATTCTATTACATATCCTCATGGTATTCTCAATTTTTCGAAAATT
>NW_017288453.1:0-247 GCF_001594075.2 Trachymyrmex cornetzi
GTGTATAAATGATATTCCATTCAAAACTACTAAGACCCAGTTTCACAACTCATGGTCGATTCTTAACCGACGTTCAACTTGTTTCTCATCTTTTTCCAATTCTAAACTTGGAAAGAGACAATGAATAAGTTGAACTTCGGTTATAAGTTAACCGTCAATTGTGGAACTGGGCCTTTTTTTTTTTTATCTTTACAATTTCAATTTATATTAACACAATTGTAATTTATATAAATAAAATTTAAAGAAT
>NW_017288454.1:0-247 GCF_001594075.2 Trachymyrmex cornetzi
GTTGGGCCATACGTAGCGTTGACGAATTACTCGGTCGGTGACCTTAGGGCCAGAATGGGCCGTTTCGTGGAACATGTGGAACACACGGTTACGCAAGGATTCAGGAATATACGGTCGAATTGCTTCGCCGGTCATTTCACAGTACAAGGTAGTGTGAGTCGGTCCCCATTGTATGCGCTTTAAGGAAAGTGGACAGTCATGGTTTTTTAGGAGAGATTGCAACTCTGCGTCGAGTTCTTGTTGTTGC
>NW_017288455.1:0-247 GCF_001594075.2 Trachymyrmex cornetzi
TGCGCCGTTCAACGTTGCTTGACTCTCATTAGCCTAATTTAGTCATACTTTTAATTTGTTAATTAAAGTATAAACGGAATTATTTTTTTTTACAGAAAAATCAGACTGTGCCGCGATTAGATCTAAATTTTCCAAAAATACATTTATTAAATGTTAGATATTAACAAAATCAAGAACAATTTTAATAATATATCGTTATTAATGGATAATTGTTTCTGAAAAAGGCGGCCAAGTTCGTTAGAATAGT
>NW_017288456.1:0-247 GCF_001594075.2 Trachymyrmex cornetzi
TTGTTATACAGGGTGTCCCAAAAAGGTCGGGACACCTAAATATCTCGGGAAATATAAGTTTTAAAGAAAAGTGTTTCAGACAAAAGTTATATGGTTTAAAAATATCTATTTACTGATCCGATCAGTTTGACCTTGGGTTGCGTAGCCAAGGTCAGGTCAAGGTTACATTGATTTTTTTAAATGAAACACTCTATTTTTGATTCAAGAATCTAATAGCTGATGTCGAGAGCTTTCCAAAACGCTATAA
>NW_017288457.1:0-247 GCF_001594075.2 Trachymyrmex cornetzi
GATCGTCTCGTCACTCAAAAACTATCTGTTTAACCATACATGAGAGCTTCACGATTGCAACTGAAACCTAAAATAGAAATTCTCCCATTCTTCTTGCCGTGAAAGATCGTGGCTTGCAAAGTCGAACCGAGAAATCACCCCTAACATCTGAGAGTATAAGCACCGTACTTTAAATACAACCGGGCAATCCGTTTTCTCACGGGCAACGAAAAAGAAAGGGAAAAAACGAGGGCACCTCTTCGGCAGT
>NW_017288458.1:0-247 GCF_001594075.2 Trachymyrmex cornetzi
CAACTGGTTCACCCCTGAAAGCCGCGAACGCCGTGTCACGAAACAACAAATCCCTACGACGATCGCTCCCACTCGGTACGAAACATTCCAGCAACGTTACAGTAATGTTGCTGCAAGCTTCTGTGTTGTATAAGATCCATATAACACAGATTATTCCAGAAATATTGCAGCAATATTGCAAACGTTGCAGCAATGTTGCTGAAAGTTTTTGTACTATATAGATTCCCATATAGTATAGAGTATTCTA
>NW_017288459.1:0-247 GCF_001594075.2 Trachymyrmex cornetzi
TATATCTTCCATAAAATCAAAAATGTATTTATTTTCTTAATAAATGTTTAAATATAATTATTAAAAATTTTAAATATAATTATTAAAAAATTGATAATAAATGTACGAAATTACTGCAATTGGTGAAATATCTCATTACTTAAAAAAAGATTTTGAAGAAACGTATCTATAGAAAATTCATTAATTCTAAAACACATAAAATAAATTAAAAGTGACTAAATAAGTGATTAACTAAATTATAATAAAG
>NW_017288460.1:0-247 GCF_001594075.2 Trachymyrmex cornetzi
CTACAGGGTAATAGGGGGCAGGACCCGCGATGTGAGGACACTCCTGATCCTCATCATCAGACATCTCTGCGAAAAGAGGAGCAATCGTAAAACGCATAATGATAGTTGCGCGAAAAGAATTTGTGAACAACTAAAGGGCTTAGCAGAAATAAAAGCCTAACGAGGCTCAGAAGAAGAGAAATGCAATGCTGAGCATATTAAATATGAAACTTTATAGATAAAGTTACGTGAGAGAGCGAGAACTCTC
>NW_017288461.1:0-247 GCF_001594075.2 Trachymyrmex cornetzi
CTGTCCAACGATCCGTTTGCTTTTGCTTGTTGCCACTCGCACCATGAATCCGAGCCTTGAGGATAAAGATGATGTTGCGGTTTATCTTTTGTCGAACTGTAATGATAAAAAGTGGCCCATACCGCATTTCGCATTTCTTCCACTGAATGGAAATTTCGCCGAATAGCCAAACCAAAATACACCGAGAGTTTGTCTATCATTTTCGCAGTCAATTTATTTTTTCCTCCAATGGTCTTGTGATCTTTTT
>NW_017288462.1:0-247 GCF_001594075.2 Trachymyrmex cornetzi
GTGCGTGCGTGCGTGCGTGCGTGCGTGTACGAGCAAATAATTAAAAATACCAAATATGAAAAGTAATAAAGAGATTTAAGAAAGAAAATTAATAATATACAGCGTGTTCATATGCGCGAGATTTAAATAGGTATGCGGCTTAGATTTAATATACTCGTAGAATAAGTATTTGTATGATATGCGATATATATTGTAAAAGCGTATAAGACTAGAATAATGATTTCAGATTTGTAAGACATGCGGTTTA
>NW_017288463.1:0-247 GCF_001594075.2 Trachymyrmex cornetzi
TGAACGTATTTATACAAGTATTGATAACATCGTAAATTCTAATGAAAATAATAATTTCAATGAAATCATATTACCTGAATATTTAAATAATCTTACACCATTATGTCTCCCACCACATGAATTACGTTTAAGACCAAATTGTGTAATTATATTAATTAGAAATTTAAGCATTAATGAGGGTCTTTGTAATGGGACAAGATTAATAATTGATGAGCTTGGTGATCATTTACTCAAGTGTAAAATATTA
>NW_017288464.1:0-247 GCF_001594075.2 Trachymyrmex cornetzi
ATTCTCAACACAGTATACTCCAAAGATTATTCGTTATATTAATGAAATAAGATCCGATCTTACAAACTTCATGGTGACAGCAAATGGTATAAAAGTACATATAAAATAAGAAATTATTGACTTATAGTTAATAATAATTCAATTTTTGTAATTTCTTAATTTTTTCGATAGAGGATTTAAGAGCACTTTGTGCAATTCCATTATTATTACCAACTATGGGAAAGAAAAAGGATGTAAGGTAAATTTT
>NW_017288465.1:0-247 GCF_001594075.2 Trachymyrmex cornetzi
ATGGTGTGTCTAATATTACTATTATTATTATTATCATCTATATGTGCCTTATAACTTTGATATTATTCTCTTGCGTATTTTTATATAACGTTGTTCTTATTATATTATCCATGTCTGTTTCATTATCCATATATTATGTTGTGCATTTAATATTCCTGTATAATTATTGCCTTATTCATCTGTACGTTTTATCTTTAAATTACTTGTATTGTGTAACGACACGTAACCTCACTGTTACTATATTACT
>NW_017288466.1:0-247 GCF_001594075.2 Trachymyrmex cornetzi
CGTCGCCCTACAAAATAGGCAAATCGGGGAGTCCCGTCGTCCTATCCCATAGAGGTAGGACTCAAACACCCCGTGCCCCGTCATCACCTGTGTTACGCGGTAAGTGAGGGTACCATGCGCCCTCCCCATCCACGCCTCCAAATCGTCACCAATGGCCTCCCGTACAACAGCGCCCGGCCCATCTGAGGGCAGCTCCTCCAGCCGCCTGCCCCATCTCGAAATTGCTCTTCGGCGCTCAAACTCGAGT
>NW_017288467.1:0-247 GCF_001594075.2 Trachymyrmex cornetzi
AGAATTGAAATTCAAATATCGTTCAGAATTAGTCGGTTTTTTGTAATTGTCAAAAATAATGTGGCCATTTTCCACTTTCAAACTAACATCCAGAAAATTAATAGATAAATCGTCATTTTGTTCACAGGTAAATTTCAGTCTGTCATGGTATGAGTTAAAAACATGTAAAATTAATACTAGAATATAACTGCCTATTACGGTCGGAGCTGGATCTTCGTTGCTTTTTAAATAATTCAATCTTGAATTA
>NW_017288468.1:0-247 GCF_001594075.2 Trachymyrmex cornetzi
TCAGATATCTTTCATTTTTTACGAAAAGACATCGTTTAGGGATCTAAAAGACGTCTTATGCAATATTTAGAGATGTTTTTTATAGATCTAGAGATATCTGAAAGATATCTTTAAGATATCATATACCGAATTTGAAGATGTCTAAAAGATATCTTTTAAATACACGGCCAAGATATTCGAAATACTTTAATGATATCTAAAAGATATCTTTTAGATATCCGGCAAAGATGTTTGAAATGCTTTAAAG
>NW_017288469.1:0-247 GCF_001594075.2 Trachymyrmex cornetzi
TAATGGTCCTTGTATCTAATAAATATGTGTTTACATTTAGTAAATATTCCATTAGGACTATTCAAAGAAATATTTATTAAAATTTAGCCAATTTTTTCTCAATGTATTAACATAATTTTTAACAATAAGCATCATTTCTAATGATAAATAATTTTTAATAACAAATATACGTTAGATTTTGTTTTTCTTTGTTAATTTTAGTTTTATTTTTTAAATGTATAATCGCGTACCTAATAAGTTTAAAAAT
>NW_017288470.1:0-247 GCF_001594075.2 Trachymyrmex cornetzi
CCTTAAAATGGATAAGTTAGAACAGATTAGGATAAACTTAATCTTGAATGCCTTCTTATTATTAAATATATTGTATATGCATTGTTGAATTTATAATGTCGCGTTACACCCAGTTTGAGTTATTTCTAATTATTTCTATATGTCGCTACTGCTTTTACACAATCCCGGGAAATAATATTTTACGTATAATTATATAAAATTATATAAAACTATATATAATTTATATATTTGTATATAAACGGATATA
>NW_017288471.1:0-247 GCF_001594075.2 Trachymyrmex cornetzi
GAGAGAAAAAAACAGAATTTGTATTTTTGATAGTATTTTTTTTTAAGGATATTATTATCTATACAGTGTTTTTCAAATAAATTGGTTAATATTTATATTTTAAATAAACTGTATACAATAATATAAACTACATATCAAAACTGTGTGTGTACATACCATTTTTAATTAAATACGCGAACGCCATTTTTGGTCAAATTTACATATTATACTACACACTAAAAAGTACATCAATCGTCTTGAACACTTA
>NW_017288472.1:0-247 GCF_001594075.2 Trachymyrmex cornetzi
GTGAATATCATCATATTTCAAATATATGCTTACCGCTACAATGATTTATCTCTGTTGAAACCTATCATGCATGGTACTTACCTAAAACAGAAAAAGATAAAATAAATTAGACAGAATTAAACGCTTCTTATAATGTTACAAATTTCAATATTCCTCGTTGTGGAGAATATCTTTGGAAATTAACTAATTTCTAATGATATCCATTTTCACTAATATAGATTAACTTTAATCTCAATTTTCTAATACC
>NW_017288473.1:0-247 GCF_001594075.2 Trachymyrmex cornetzi
ATCGGAAGACGATACTAAGGATGTCTTTTTCGGTATCGAGAAAGGCTATGAGCAGTGGGTTGATCTACCATCCGATAGTTCCGAGCAATTCGGTAGCTTTCAGCCGGCGGCAGGCTATAAACGTTCGTCGGTGCGTCGCAGTTTAGATGATACTACCACAGACTCCGACAGTGGTAGTGTGTTGCGAGTACCGCGACGTACCGCACGAGCGCGGAAGATCCGGTTGGAATCATCCGAAAGTGAATAT
>NW_017288474.1:0-247 GCF_001594075.2 Trachymyrmex cornetzi
GTTTTAGAAAGCCCACTTTTATAAGGTTTTTCGTTAACGGGAGTATGCAATAGTATACGGCGACTCAATCGTAATTGGGATTTAATTGCAAGTGTCTTGCAAATGTTCAATCGACTACCGGATACGTGAGATGTGATTTTGAAATCTCGGTTTTTGCTTTCACATCTATTCGTGGATAAATGACATAATGGGCCCATCCGCCTCATAGTATGCGCATAATGTAATAAAAAATGGTGTTTTGGTTTCA
>NW_017288475.1:0-247 GCF_001594075.2 Trachymyrmex cornetzi
TAAAATTACAACAATTATAGTGGATAATTTTAAGATTTATTTATGTTAAAAATGCATATTTATATAGGGACAAGTAAGGACAACTTCAAATAAAATTCTTTTTTTCAATAATTGAATTAAACAATTTATAAAAGTAAATTTACACACAGTTAAAGTCAATTTTATAAAAATAGTCACGTATCTATAATAATTCACCAAATCTACGAATTATGTACAATTCTTTTTCAACTACAGATTCACAGAAAGA
>NW_017288476.1:0-247 GCF_001594075.2 Trachymyrmex cornetzi
AATTTAGTATCAATTTTTTTCTATTTTATTATTTGAAAGTAATAAAAATAATAAATTTATTTTTCATTTTATCGTATTATTGTTTGAAAATATAAAATAATAAATATTAAAAAATAATAAAATCACCATATATAAAGTACGAAATTTCATAACTTTTCACGTTTCTAAATATAAGAACGTGAAATAAAATAGATTCCAGGATTAAAGCCGATTAAAGTAGATAAATTCGAGGAGGATGAAAGCATGA
>NW_017288477.1:0-247 GCF_001594075.2 Trachymyrmex cornetzi
ATACCGTGAATGTGCTGTAGATCCAGCAGTACGCATTTACGGGATCTTTGTCTGCCACAGCAATATATCAAATATCAATTATGACCAGTTGTTATTAATATGCTCTTGCTCAAGCAATAATTAAATATACTCACACTAAAAAAAGAATCTAGTAATATCTACCAGAAAACGTAAAATGAAATAGTTTCAAAATATTTAAATATTTTCTAAATATTTACTAAGTATTATCAAATATAATAATTAATTG
>NW_017288478.1:0-247 GCF_001594075.2 Trachymyrmex cornetzi
ATGGGTGGAATTAAGACCCCTCCGCCGCGCCACCGCCCCCGCCGTAACTCAAGCGATAGCGGAAGACGTTATCCTTCGCCACGGGTGCCCGGAGTCGGTGATATCGGACAACGGCACGCAATTTAAATCCACGCACCTCGCGAAGCTCCTAAAAAGTTTCGGCATCGAGCACAGGCTTACACCAGCGTATACACCGCAGTGCAATCCGGTCGAGCGCACCAATCGCACCGTAAAAACGATGATAGCA
>NW_017288479.1:0-247 GCF_001594075.2 Trachymyrmex cornetzi
TATTCACAAAATATCGATAACGTGTGAATTTTTCAAATACTAAATTATGAAAGATTGGAGTTAGGAAATGCTTAAAATCTACAAAGAACTATTTTCTGAACAATTTATTTATACTATATCTATTTATTTATTTATCTATTTCTACGATATTTAGGATCTGGTTTTCTCTCTTATATTAAACGCGTCAATCGTCCAAACAAGCAGTTTCCTCTTAATATTTATGAGATACACATTAATGGCTCCGAAA
>NW_017288480.1:0-247 GCF_001594075.2 Trachymyrmex cornetzi
TCCTTATCGGCCATCCACTCGCGCACCATACTCTCACGCATATTACCATCATATCACGCTACATTATCCCCCCTTTTTATTTGACAGGGATTCGTCGAATAAAATGTTTGACTTATTTACATATATTTTTCTTAAACTACGGTCTTTACATACATATCCTTAATCCGATTATTCTCTTCGTCACATTCATTGATCGCATTTACAACTCTATATAAACATTTTTTCACAGTGGACTTATGTATGCCAA
>NW_017288481.1:0-247 GCF_001594075.2 Trachymyrmex cornetzi
ACGATATGTTATTAAAGTTTGCTGCCGATTTATGACGACAAACCGTTTTAAGCACATAAGTCCAGATCTACAATAGATGATTTAAGCCTTAAACCGTAAGAAATCGACCAATTACAATCGAATGCGAAGAGAATAATCGACTGTGATTTGTCCATTTCTTATGGCTTAAGGCTTAGAAACCTACTGTAGATCCGGACTAATGCAACTCTGATCGTAGCAATATGCATGGTGCTGTTAAAATCATCTG
>NW_017288482.1:0-247 GCF_001594075.2 Trachymyrmex cornetzi
TGGCATGCATTTTTAATCTTTGGTACATTTACATTCAAATGTTAACTTGACTCATTATTTAACATAAATTACGTATTTTTTAGTTGCAAAATTTGTAATAAAAATTTTACCAAATAATCTCCAAACATAAAAAGAAGTAAAAAGATGTCTTACTTGTAAGCAGAGCCGTATACTGTTTTGCATCATTTCCATATTTTTCTATAATAGCAATTTCGTTACAGTCTCTTAAATCGTTATAGACATGCTG
>NW_017288483.1:0-247 GCF_001594075.2 Trachymyrmex cornetzi
AGAGTAAATTAAATCAAGATTAATCTACATTAATAGAAATGGATATAAATAACGTAACCTACTCAATATGGCCTTGCTGTTTATAGGTACATGGAAAGTATTTAAACTCTATTTGCCGAAGCATTTAGACATTTAGCTAGATACGAACCAACAAAATAATTATATAGGACATACAAGCTGGTTCTAGAATGTCACTTTTTGCAGCATTACTCGTTACACTTGAATATCCTATATAATAATTTTGATG
>NW_017288484.1:0-247 GCF_001594075.2 Trachymyrmex cornetzi
TGGCTTCATTCCGCCGTTTTCTGTTGCGCAAATTTATTTCTTTTGCGGATTCCGCCGATGCCTGTACAGTCGCGGACACTGAGGTTGCAACACTTTTTTTTTCGGTAGTTTGCAGAACACGCAACAATTTTCAAGGCGCGATCTACCATCTATTGATACGTGTAACGATCGGTTATAATCATATAAGGTCTGTTTTTTGTGACTGAACTAGTGTACACTTTTGGAACTTAAAGTGAGATAGATATAC
>NW_017288485.1:0-247 GCF_001594075.2 Trachymyrmex cornetzi
GTCACGAAATCCAAGATGGCCGTTGCCTTTGTTCTCGGATACCGCACTTGCAATTGATGCTTCTCGCGGCTTCTACGGGTAATTTCCCGGTTTATTCGCGTTGTAACGACGCGTGGCGTTAACGGGTAACTTCACGTTATCGAATTTAATCGGTTTTCGGCACTTTTCAGCCGTTTACCCGAATTTTCCGTATTTCTCGGAATCACACTTTAATTCGCGGAATTTTCGCGTTTATTCGCGCTCGCGA
>NW_017288486.1:0-247 GCF_001594075.2 Trachymyrmex cornetzi
CTCGCGCAGCGGCTTCGCGAGAGGGAGCGAGACAGCGAGAGTAGTGGGGCTGATTCTTGTGTTACCGGGGAGCCAAATGTGCATCACTGCCGGGGAGCCAAATGTGCATCACTGGGAACAATCAGTCTTGCGATATCCACTTGTACAGACGGTCGACAAAATGTACTTCTCCAAAGAGAGCAATATACATCGTACGAAACGAAGAAAGACTGCAGTAACACGTAAGTTTTAACGTTCTATACGCAAA
>NW_017288487.1:0-247 GCF_001594075.2 Trachymyrmex cornetzi
GACAGCGTGCGATTCATTCCGCGTACTTTTGTATTTCAATATATCCATAATAAACTACCTTAACTTGCAAGCAAGTGAGCATTATCCCGTACAAGGTCTCTTTCATATCCTACACATACTCTTTTGGGGGCTCGTCCGAGATCGACGGGATAATTGCCAGTCGTACAGTTGCCAGTCGTACAGCTGCAAGTCGCAAAGCTGAACAGTTGTCGGAATTACAGTAGTGTGAGTGCCTCAGTTGTAAAGT
>NW_017288488.1:0-247 GCF_001594075.2 Trachymyrmex cornetzi
TAGGATCTTCTGGCAGTCTAGTTCTAGGTGACGACGACAGGATCTACTCGGTTTCTATATACAATATACTGTCAGGTTAAACCATAAATCTGCTCTGTTTCTTTCTCCAGGCTCTGCCATTTACTCTTGCTTGCAGATTCTGTTACATTTCTTCCAGTAGTCGTCAACAGTATTATCTACATCAAATTTTGTAACAATTCTGTTGATATTTTGTTGGCATAGTATGTAGGAGACATTTAAAAAATCT
>NW_017288489.1:0-247 GCF_001594075.2 Trachymyrmex cornetzi
TGTATCTATCTTAGCTAATTCGTTGACGAATTCTGAAAGAGGTGCATCCATGTGATTTCGTTGTTCGTAACCAAAGAGTAATTTTGATGGCGTATTGCTAATACCTTTATGCCAAGTATTGTTAATTATGTATTGCGTTTTTGGTATGCTCTTTTTCCAGTCGTCTGGAGATTCGACAATTTTCCTGAGAGAAGTTTTAATAAAACGATTGACTCTCTCTACTATTCCATTTGACCATGGTGAAGCT
>NW_017288490.1:0-247 GCF_001594075.2 Trachymyrmex cornetzi
AATAAGGTCGGATTTGGCCTTTCGATCTTGGATGTCCCACGCCGCGATCTCTGTTTCACTCGTAGGGCGTGGTTTCTCGCCGCTCACGTAGCACCACGTGTCGTTTTTCACGAGCAAGGCTTCCACTTGTATCACCCACGTATCATAATTGTCTTTCGTTAACGTTTCGAGTCGCGTAGAGTTTATTGTGTTTGTGTGAGCCATTGTTTTCGATCGATATACGTAAGAGAGAGAAGGAAAGAATGAG
>NW_017288491.1:0-247 GCF_001594075.2 Trachymyrmex cornetzi
GGACGTTTCTTGCTTCTTATAAGTGCTTTTCATTTTAAGCCGATATTCATAGTTGGTTTTTATGTTTAAAACCATCTTAATTTAAGTGATGATGTGACATTGCACGAGATCGTAAAATTGAATTTAAGCCAATCTTAGATATAAGAATGGACTATAAATACTGTCCTTAATAACACAAATCAATACATCATTCTAGATTTAATGAATAACAAAGACAGAACAATATTTATGTCGATTTATGTTATTG
>NW_017288492.1:0-247 GCF_001594075.2 Trachymyrmex cornetzi
CTATCTTAAAGTGCTCAATTCGTTAAATTTTGTCTGATGATATTTCATCAAGACGGTTTCAAAATAAAACGAAAATATTAAAAAATATAAATTTTCAATTTTATGTAATTTAGGTATAAAATATCATAGAAATAATGTTCAAATGTTAGTTTAAAGCTATACAATTCTTCTCTTTAAAATGTATTTTTAAAAAATGCTTCTCTATGATTTTTTTCCAATGAGATACCTAAGTTTTTGTAAAATGCGA
>NW_017288493.1:0-247 GCF_001594075.2 Trachymyrmex cornetzi
CTGGTTGCATCAACGTAAGATTAACTTCAGCCTCAGTTTACCTTACTATTTATCTTTTTCTTAGAAGTCTTAGAATTAGAAAAAGATAGGAGTAAATTGAACCAAAAATAAAGTTGATCTTATTGATGGAACCAGATCTAATTATACAAAATCACAATGCCCTCCGAAATTCGAATTCTGCTATAGTAGATTAACTTCAAGCCAGATTCAACTTATTCTTCATTTTTTTTTCAATTTTTAAAACTAG
>NW_017288494.1:0-247 GCF_001594075.2 Trachymyrmex cornetzi
ACCCTCCTCATCCCCTTTTATATTTCCATTCAATATTGCCCACCCTCTCTCCCTTATAAATCCTACCAGTTTCCTTCCTTCTTTATTTATCTTTCTATCCTTTGATCTTCTCTCCTCTTCCTCCTCTCCTTTTATCTCCTCCGTTATTCTCCCCCCTCCCTCCCCGTCCTAACATTAAAATCCTCCCCTATCACCGTTTTTATCCCTTCTTCCCTCCCCTCCATCCATTCAACCATGCCCTCCAGCT
>NW_017288495.1:0-247 GCF_001594075.2 Trachymyrmex cornetzi
AACGAGGTTAATTTATAATCAGACCGGCTTCGCGAAGCTCTTCGATAATCGATAAAATCTCGTCGTGACCATTGTGACCGGCCTGGCGCGAGGCCTCGAGTAATCGCAGACGACCTACAATTTCGTTGGGATTGTCCTAATGGATATAGTCGATCTCGTTATCGTTAGTGTCATTGTACGCGGTAATCCGCTCTTTTGTTTATTCCCGTTCCAACTTTTTTATCCGACACCAATGGCGCTATTATGT
>NW_017288496.1:0-247 GCF_001594075.2 Trachymyrmex cornetzi
TATGTGTAGGGGCACCAATTAAAACCAGACGTGGTCTTCATCAATTAGCTTTAATCTTTGAACCGTTCCACTGAACTGGTCGATCGGTAGAAAGAGGGTCCGAAGGCAATCTACAGCGCGCATCTGTTCCAAGCAATTATTTAGCGCAATTATTTCATTAAAGGGGTTAAATAATTATGCTTCGAACAGAATTTGCTTGATTTGAGATAATCCTGCTGCTAATGAACTCAATGAATTGCAAGAATTA
>NW_017288497.1:0-247 GCF_001594075.2 Trachymyrmex cornetzi
CGAGGAGCGACGTGACGAAGGTCCTGCGAGCTCGAGAGCGGAAGGGTGACTGAGGGAGTTCGCGCATTTTTTCATGCCAACGCCCGTTCGCCCTCCCTTCCCCTCGACCCCCTCGCATATTCAGAACCCCTTTTGCCATATGCTCGATCTCGCTCGCACCAACGCTCGCGTATCTAGAATCCCATGTGCCGTATGCTCGATCTCACACGCACCAACGCTCGCGTATCTGGAATCCCCTGTGCTGTAT
>NW_017288498.1:0-247 GCF_001594075.2 Trachymyrmex cornetzi
TTACATAAACATAAATGAAAATGTGTCAATTCTCAAAATTTTTTACGTAATTTGAGAAGTTTCACGACGCGAACTAAAAATTGTTCACAAATGCGGATTACAGCTTTCTAAAGACTGAATCTTTACCTTTAATTTGCTTTGTTACTGACCTCTGTACGATATTTTTTCACCAAGTTATTCAACATTGAAGTAAAAATGACTCTTTTTGTTTCAACGTTGAATAACTCGGTGAAAAAAAAATCGTACA
>NW_017288499.1:0-247 GCF_001594075.2 Trachymyrmex cornetzi
GAGACTGGGGACGCACCATCAAACGACCCTGTCAAGACATCTACATACTCGAAGATAGATTCCATGAGTTGGAATGGCAAGCAATCCCCTGCGCGCTTGCCCACACTGGACCCGACCCTTCAAAAAGAACGTGGTCCCGACGAACAAGACAGCTTATTCAATTCCTAACGGAGCAGCGCGAAGAATGGATCAGCATCATAGGAGATATAAACGAAGAAGCTGCGCTTGTAAAACTAGAAATAAAAAA
>NW_017288500.1:0-247 GCF_001594075.2 Trachymyrmex cornetzi
GCGCGACGTTTTCTGCGCTTGACTCCTAACGCCCGTATTCTTTTCAATTCTTTGATTTATAAGAAGTCTTGGTTAGTTTGGTTTGTTTTTTTTTTATACTGGATATTAAATTTATAAAATACTTCCTGTAAATGGAAAATAGAAATTAATGTACAATTTTCCGAATTCTTCTTTGTTCTCTTTTTTTTTTTTTAAATAATTCCTACATATGCTATATTAAATTATTTTTAATACTTGGAACGGCAAG
>NW_017288501.1:0-247 GCF_001594075.2 Trachymyrmex cornetzi
ATTTCTCCAGTGTTAAAATAATATAATTTATATATAAAAATAGTTCTAAAACATAAATTCTAATAATAAATGAATAAAATTTATACATTGATTTAATATATATATACTTATTACAAATGTTAATTTCATTGAAGAAATATGTTCTGTACAGCCATAGTTACATATTTTATATACATATGTAAAAAGGTACAGATATTTTGTGTTATTTTCTTTTTGTAACAGTAAATATCTGTTAAATTTATATATT
>NW_017288502.1:0-247 GCF_001594075.2 Trachymyrmex cornetzi
TGAGAACACAGATAAAAAAGAATATTTCTTCTTGTTGAAACAACTTTTGATCCAGATGATAAATCGTCGCTAAATTTTTTGTATTACTTTAAATAAAACTAATTTTTTCAAAATTTTTTTTATTATTATGAAATATCGATCGTACCTCCTTAAGAAGATTTGCACAGTTTCCACCCCCCGTTTCTAAATCCCTAAAATTTTGTCTAAAATTCAGGTTCTATAGTCTAACAATCCATCGCGGCGCATT
>NW_017288503.1:0-247 GCF_001594075.2 Trachymyrmex cornetzi
ATCAAGATTTAAATCGTTTAAGTTTGTTTGTCCAATTGCATTAATAGTTATTTCAACACTTCCGGTATATTTAGTAGTATTTACTTTTGCTTTAACAACTAATTTACCTTCTAAAGTATAATTTGGTGCTGTGAATGAACTAATTTCAACATTGCTTGCTAGATCAGTGTATTTTTCTTGATTATTACCTATGAATGCGTCAAATGCATCTTGTTCTACCATGTTTTCTTTGCCTGAAATCGCACTT
>NW_017288504.1:0-247 GCF_001594075.2 Trachymyrmex cornetzi
GATCCGACTATGAATACCGGCCTCTGTCTTTGGTCCGCACCAACTTGATACGCGTACCAATCGATTTAACAATGTAAAAGAAGTCATATACTACATTTAGGCCCAGTTGTTCCACCTTTTAGTAAATTTTACCTGTCGGGTAAATAGTAAGATTACTCAATCACATGCGTGGTTTGGCATATTTACCTAACAGATAAAATTTACCAAAAGGTGGAACAACCGGCCCTTAGGCGTCGTCTACAATACA
>NW_017288505.1:0-247 GCF_001594075.2 Trachymyrmex cornetzi
AATCCAGATTCTACAGTATGAATTGAAAAATATAAGAATAAACATGTATAACATTTAGTTGTCAACAAAGTATGTGAAATATATGATCTGTGTATAATATAAAATTCAGTAATATAAATAAAAAAGGGTACAAAATGATATAACAATATGAACGAAACAAAAAAACAAATTTATCTTTTCTATGACCTGTATTTATCTTTATCTTCGAGACGATAATTAGTCTCAAATGATGTTAAGAGTGGCAGAG
>NW_017288506.1:0-247 GCF_001594075.2 Trachymyrmex cornetzi
TTCATGAATTCCTTGTACACCTTAGCGTGTCACGGGCGCTCTATCTGACAATTCCTCTGAACTTTCTGGTTCATTTTTCCTGTCCTAACGAAGGAGTACGGAAGCTCGAAATCCTGTTAAAACTAATAAATCTAATTTATTAATCTAAGCTAATTTATAAATCTAATCTGTTAAAACTAATAAAAAAAGATAAATCTTGAAAATACGATAGCAATTCTATTCGTGCCTTACAAGGGCACTGGTGACA
>NW_017288507.1:0-247 GCF_001594075.2 Trachymyrmex cornetzi
TTCTTCATACAAACTTAAAAAGAACAATTCCTAATGACTATTAACAGCGAACATGTAATATCATATAATACCAGTCTTATAATTTCAATCTATATAATAAATATATTTATTATTTCAATTCATCTGGACGCTACATCATTTAAAAATAAATTACTTGGAGAATATTAATTTAAGAAATTAAAGTAGTGAACACATAACTTTATATTACTTTAATTTATATACGCAAAACATTCTTTTTAACAACTTT
>NW_017288508.1:0-247 GCF_001594075.2 Trachymyrmex cornetzi
CAAATAAATGCAATCAAGTTAGACATTATATTCAATTAATTATAATTACGTTTAAAGATAAATGTTTTTCAAACAAATTGATTTATCAAAGAATACTATACAGTTATTACACTTTAACGGGACTTTATACGCAACATGACGAAAAAATCTTTATTGTACTTCATCTTAAATTATAATCGATCGAAGTAAAATATATTTTTCTTACTTTCAGGATTCCACAATATAATTTGATTTTCATTATTAAATT
>NW_017288509.1:0-247 GCF_001594075.2 Trachymyrmex cornetzi
ACGTGTCGTTACGAAACAAGGACGTGAAGTATGTAGCCGGTCTAGCGGAAGAATTTGATGGCTTTCGAAATTCGTTTTGGAAGTGGAAGCAACAAATTTGTTTACTTATACGCACATATGAATTAGATGATATAGCTGCTAGAATGCTGATTGGTTTGAAACTCAAAGATAGTGCTATGTCATAGTATCATTCAAAACCAGAGCATGTAACGTTAGATTTTGAGCAATTACTACTTCAAATGAAAGC
>NW_017288510.1:0-247 GCF_001594075.2 Trachymyrmex cornetzi
GAAAAGTCCTCTACTATTTTGCAATTTTCGCAATAATTAACAAGATATTAATTACTAAAAATTTCAAAATATTGGTTTTGAATAATTTTTTACTCAGATACTATCAAAACTTTACAAAAAAACTGCAAGAGACAAAAATTATTTATTTTTTCTCACATTTGGCGGTAATTTCCAGAGACACTCTGTATAATTTTATACCCGACCTTTTTTGCCAATCACTTTTGTGTAAATAGAGTGGACTAAACTG
>NW_017288511.1:0-247 GCF_001594075.2 Trachymyrmex cornetzi
ATCAACCACATATTAAATATCCCGATAGAAGTTTGTTGCATACAACAATGGATGCAGCTGATACAGCAGATCAAGAAGATCTCAATAATAATATAGAAGTTATACATAATTGAAATACAAGTTCAAATTCGTGAGAGGCAAGAGGACTCACGAAAATCAAGCACCCCAAAGGAGTAAAACGCCTGTCACGTCCACGTCGTTTATTCCGGATAATTCTGAGAACGGGCGAAAATCTAAAATCATAAAT
>NW_017288512.1:0-247 GCF_001594075.2 Trachymyrmex cornetzi
GGGGGGGGGGGGGGTTTGATCAGAGCCCGCGCGGCGCTTTTTACCGGTGAGCCCTGTTGCCCCTTCCCCCGGCGTAGTAAGGGCCGTCTAGGGACCCGGAGCTTGCCCTTCAGGAGCCTTCTCCTTGTCCCTCTTTGCCCTTCTCCTCTGGGCCCCGCTACGGTTCCTCTTATGAGGTGCCCGTGCATCACCCGCATCACTCCCGTTTCTTTCCGAGCCCGAAGGGGCCCGTTCCAAAACAGGAGTC
>NW_017288513.1:0-247 GCF_001594075.2 Trachymyrmex cornetzi
ATGTTCAGTTTCATAAATACACTAAATAAGAAATACGTATCAGCGATTAATGATTAAAAATATGTTATTTCTCTCACATTCCATTTCTGGAGTTGGATTTAATCTTGTTGCAAGTCTACCGCGTCGTCCGCGACGTCTAGATGGTCTACCGCGACCTCTCCTCCCTCTAATTGGGAGGCCGTCATTTTGATGCAGTGTACGAACGTCTTCGGAGGGAGCTGTAAAATATATATATATATATATATAT
>NW_017288514.1:0-247 GCF_001594075.2 Trachymyrmex cornetzi
GTCTTTGGAAAAGCGATTGAGTACACGTCCCGAAGTATTAGTGTTAAAGAATCGCATAGTGGCACGACTGATGCTGCGAAACATGCGATCGTGCAAGCGCATCGAAGCCCTCATGCATGTCCAAAAAAACGTCCATGAGTGAATAAGGGTGATGATGATCGTTGACACAATCAGCCCGCTATAGATGTTGATGCACTGCATGCGGGTGAGAGGACTATTCGCGTCTTCTACAACACCGTTGTCCGTT
>NW_017288515.1:0-247 GCF_001594075.2 Trachymyrmex cornetzi
TATTAGTCAATTAGAGAAATAGCACATAATATATTTTGCAATGAAAAGGAATGTAACGTTCGCCATGAGTGAATGATAATTATCCACGTGTTACATATATTCAATGGGATACAATTTATCCCACGTAATAAGTATTTAATTAATTCATAAGAATATATTATACACCTAGAGAACAAACTCTGACCAATTTCAGATTTCAAAGAATAATTTCACTAATACAAAGGTTTCGCTGATACAGAAATTTATT
>NW_017288516.1:0-247 GCF_001594075.2 Trachymyrmex cornetzi
GGAATGGCAGTAAGATTTTGGGGACTGCAGTCACGTACAAGACAACAAAAAACATCATAAAAATAGGAAATATTGCCATGAACAAAAAACAATACAAAAACAAATAGTTATAGAACGAAAAGTACAAAGTATATGCTCCAACCGTTTTTCGACCAAGATATAGCGTAATGTAATTTTTATAGAAACAACCCATGTACGATTTTAAAACTGGGCCAACATCGGGCCAATGTCGGCTGCCAACTTCCGA
>NW_017288517.1:0-247 GCF_001594075.2 Trachymyrmex cornetzi
AAATAAAATAAAATGTATATAAATTCAAATTGGAAGCAAAATTGATGTATAAAATTGATATAAGATTTGAATTAATTTAAGTATAATAAAAATTTAGAAATAAAATAGTTGCAAAAAAATTTGAATGAACAATTAAATACAAAATGAAATTTTATAAAAGTATATTGGTGTAAAAATACACCTGGTGTTTCAAGTAAGAAAAACAATGATAATATTATTCTGATCTTTTTTCAACGACCTATTAAAA
>NW_017288518.1:0-247 GCF_001594075.2 Trachymyrmex cornetzi
ATTTAATTCGGCTCCCTTAACGCTACGACTGGCGTATGCCACAGTGTAGCCTTCTTCTTCGCCTTCGCGATATTGGTATAGTCTTGCCCCTAGTCCATCCTTCGAGGCGTCTACATATACGCCGAATTTGTATCCCGACTGGATGAGGTAGAGGTCGTCTGCTTGCTCAAACGCGCTCTTTATTCCCTCAAACGCTTCCTGTTCTACGTCCGTCCATACGAATCGAACGTTCTTCTGCAATAGCTTT
>NW_017288519.1:0-247 GCF_001594075.2 Trachymyrmex cornetzi
TATGTTCAAAACGTCAACTTGCACTTGTTAAATATGAAGTAGAATTATCGCATCTCACACAAAACAAATGTATTAGAGATATAGGCCGGTATTCATAATTCGTTCTTATTTTAAGATCGTCTTAAGTCTTAAAATACTAATATGTCTCTATGATTGTCTTGTGACATTTTAAGACTATAAGGCCGATTTTAAACATAAGAATGATTACCGATCATAGTGCAGTTGTCTCCTATACTGTAATCGTAAG
>NW_017288520.1:0-247 GCF_001594075.2 Trachymyrmex cornetzi
AGAATGAAACTATCAATGCTACGAGATACGTGTTAAGAAAGTCTTGATAGATATCAATCAATCGAGAATAAAAACTAACAATGAAAAATAAACAACAATTCAAAGAAAACTTGCATCATTTGTCTCGTTTTTACACTGAGAATAAATCTACTAAATATTTGTTTATATAGTACTATATTAACAGTTGCGAAATATTTACTAAATAAAAAAAGTGATACATAAAATTAATGGTTCCTATATCAAATAA
>NW_017288521.1:0-247 GCF_001594075.2 Trachymyrmex cornetzi
CATTTTAGAGCCTCAAGGGTGGCGTTACTCCTTAAGTAGTCTACATTTGAAATTTATTAATCAGCTCAAAAAGATCATGCTTGAAATTGCAAACAAATTTATTTGTCTGAAAATTTTTTTAATTCAAGTTTAGCAAATTCGTGACTTTGTTTAATATATGATGTTGGGTACAATATATAATTTTAAAAAAATGTTTTGATACAATTCGATAATCTTGCCATTCTGCGGTTTTCACATAGCATCGACA
>NW_017288522.1:0-247 GCF_001594075.2 Trachymyrmex cornetzi
GCAGGACTCTTGATATAAAGGGAAACAAACCAACAAGCCATTTCACATCAACGGGCACTTTTAAAATGTACGTTGTATCAGTACGCGAACACCAGAGACACTAATCCTGGCGATTAGGCAGGGGAAAGAAACAAGTGGGAGGTGACGTATGTGATTGAGAGCAGAAGACTAAGAGATCTAGAAAGAAGGAATAAAATGGTAAAATTTAATTTGTTCGAATTAGATTGAATTTAACTTGGCGCCAATT
>NW_017288523.1:0-247 GCF_001594075.2 Trachymyrmex cornetzi
ATGGCTTTGCATTTTCAAGTAAATACTTATTTCCGTAAAGAGGATATTTATTTGATCTAAAAAATGCATATCTCGAAGCAAAATTAGAATTTCCTGAAGCAACAAAATATTTAATGAAACGAAGGCATTATTAACTCAATTTCAGTTCCTCGAATGAAATGGCTTTGCATTTTCAAGTAAATATTTATTTCCGTAAAGAGGATATTTATTTGATCTAAGAAATGCATATCTCGAAGCAAAATTAGAA
>NW_017288524.1:0-247 GCF_001594075.2 Trachymyrmex cornetzi
GAGAGCTCACTCCGAGGAGTTAGCGGAGGCCCGTGAGAGCTCGCTCCGAGGAGTAGCGGAGGCACGTGAGAGCTCGCTCCGAGGAGTTAGCGGAGGCCCGTGAGAGCTCACTCCGAGGAGTTGTGAAGGCCCGAGGGGCTCACTTCACGGTACCAAAAAGAGATCTACTGGATTCAGAGGCCTGAGAAGCTCTCTCTGAGATTCCAGATTCGATGTCGATTGCTGCGTGGGTGGTCCCTTATATTGC
>NW_017288525.1:0-247 GCF_001594075.2 Trachymyrmex cornetzi
CCTCTTCATCCTCTACTTCCTCCTCCTCATCGGAAATATAGATGACCTCCACTGGGTCATCAGAAAGCTCATCTTCCACATCCGAGTCAGTCACCCCGACACCGACATCATCCTCCTCCTCCCCTATAGGGTAATAGGGGGCAGGACCCGCGATGTGAGGATATTGCTGATCCTCATCATCGCATACCTCCGCGAAAAAAGGAGCAACTGTAAAACGCATAATGATAGTTGCGCGAAAAGAACTCGT
>NW_017288526.1:0-247 GCF_001594075.2 Trachymyrmex cornetzi
ATGATCTGAAAGGAAAAAAGAAAGAAAAATATATTGCTGCGAAGTGACAAGCACATATGTGAGTGTCCTCAAATACCTGACGCACCCTGTATTTATACATAATTATGCATGAAAAATTGTTTACCGGGCATGCTCCTACTTATTCTTACCAGCTCATGCTATAAATTTTAAATCTGAAGAAGTGCTTGATTTTTACACGAGTCTTGATCAAGTAATGCCTCCAATTCTGCATCTTCGAAAACTTTCT
>NW_017288527.1:0-247 GCF_001594075.2 Trachymyrmex cornetzi
GAAGGGAATGAAAAGGCTTTTAATAACAATAGAAATACTTAAGATTGTACGATTTTAATATTTAGTATACATGGCGTATTAGCGACCACGCGAGGCTTGTTAGTAATAATCGCGGGCCTCGTAGGCTTGCGCACGGGCGCGATATGCGGTGGCGATCTTGGAGGCCTTGGTTGTGGCTTCGGCGTTGTTTTTACGGCTTTAGGAGCCTCTGGAGTGAGGATCGCGTCCGAATTTATCGCGATTTCGC
>NW_017288528.1:0-247 GCF_001594075.2 Trachymyrmex cornetzi
CATGAAATAATAATCACAAGTATATTTATAGATTTTATTTATAATTTTTTTATTTACAATTTATTTACTATTATTAAGAGATTGAATCAGTTACAAAGTTATCATTTAATTAAATTATATAGCCTTATATAATCTCATCTATTACTTTTTTACAAATAACAGAAAGGATTTAATTTTTTACGTAATGTATATATCATATAACATAGAATATGAAAGATATGTTCAATTAATTGTTTCTTTTTCAGCT
>NW_017288529.1:0-247 GCF_001594075.2 Trachymyrmex cornetzi
ACGCAAGGAGGGCAAGCCAGCGGAGAGTCCCTCCGCCTATAGGCCTATATGCCTACTGGACGATGCGGGCAAACTGTTCGAACGAGTCGTCGCGGCCCGCGTCGTCCGGCATATGTCCCGGGATGGTCCCAACCTGTCCTGCGGTCAACATGGTTTCCGGGAGGGCTGGTCAACGGTGGGCGCCATCGCCCAAGTCCGTGCCCTCTCGGAGCGGCTGACCGCGGACGGGGGGGTGGCGTTGGCGGTG
>NW_017288530.1:0-247 GCF_001594075.2 Trachymyrmex cornetzi
AGACTCCGCTGCAGGATTCTCTTTAGGATCGCGAGACAAGGACGTAGCTAGGAATTAATTTTTCGAATGCAGATATAAAACTGTATTTTATCAGCGTAATAAATGCGAGTACAAGTACCTCATTTATTGCGGACAAAATTTATGTATGTTCTGTATATAAAATAATATTTTTATACGCATTGCAGTATATACGAAATAATAATATTTAATTACAATTATATATATTTTTTATCTTTAATTTTGATAT
>NW_017288531.1:0-247 GCF_001594075.2 Trachymyrmex cornetzi
ACACACACATTTTTAATAAAATAAGAATCGATGCAAGATACAGGTCGATATTTATAGTCTTATTATCGGTTCTTACATTTAAGATCGTTTTAAGTAATCTTAAGATGTCATAAGCTGATCACGGATTGGTACTCATAGTCCGTTCTTACTTTAAAATGTCTTAAATGTTTTAAGATATTAATATTCTATCGGTTATGATATCAGTATTTTAAACAGTTTTAAATATAGGAATCGACTATGATATCGG
>NW_017288532.1:0-247 GCF_001594075.2 Trachymyrmex cornetzi
CGCCACTTGCCACACGGGGCCGGTTAATGGATTTGCAAAGCGCCAATTATATTTCCGATAGACCGTACGAGGGAGAGGAACAAACGACGGAGAAAGACAGAGAAGAATAGTATCAGAGAAGGAAAGATGGGAAAAGATAATGAGAAAGAGAGAGAGAGAGAGAAAAGGAAGAAGAGGGGAGAGGGAGAGAGAGAGAGAGAGAGCTAGTAGCGTATATATAGGATAGGGAGACCTTTAGGCGCATTTG
>NW_017288533.1:0-247 GCF_001594075.2 Trachymyrmex cornetzi
AAAACAATCATAAACGAACGAATTAGCGAAAAGCAAAATACATCTCTGAGATCAACAACAATTTAAAAATATGTCATCAATACAAATTCGTTGTCGTATAACTTCTAATATCATATACAATATTTAAAAATGCTTTAAAAAGACGATGTTAGGGCACTGTACAATAATCAAGGCCTAAAACAAAGTCAATCTATTATGATAATCTCCAAATTAAGCATGCCCAACGACCACCATCCTTATAAAGTTC
>NW_017288534.1:0-247 GCF_001594075.2 Trachymyrmex cornetzi
GCCGTCTTCGCAAAAGTGGAAACCTCGATCGTTCCACTTTCTAATGATTAATCGTTCTTCAATATTGTGCATCATCGCGTGTCTTTGTGAGACTCGCACAATTTGTACTGTCGCTGTTACGGTGAATTTTTATCATCGCCTACCTCTATTAGGAAACTGAATGCATTTCCATGTCGACACATGACATACATTGCGCACAGCTGGACGCCGATAACGCGACAACGGTACGCGACCATTGCTTCATAGC
>NW_017288535.1:0-248 GCF_001594075.2 Trachymyrmex cornetzi
TGTACTAAAACTATTATTATCATGCCACATAAAAATGTATTTATATATAGAATCATTCGCTTAAAAGGTATAATGAAATGTTTTCTTATTCTGTTATAATCAATTAACCACTCACATTAGCACTTGGTATGTACATTAGATTTTCAGTTTATGCATAAAATAAAATAAAATAAAACAAGGGAGGTAGTCAGCTGCCGGAAACAATGGCTTTCGAGGATTCATCACGCGCCCATCTTCACGTGTGAATT
>NW_017288536.1:0-248 GCF_001594075.2 Trachymyrmex cornetzi
CGTTCGCGCGCTCCTTTTTACGATCTTTGGAACACAAAAGCCGCTTTGCACCGCGAAATAGCCTAATGCGGAAGACGTAGGAGCTATTTTAGGAATATTACACTCGAAGGCGTGATAACGTGAAATGACATGCATTGCGAAAACAATTTTTTATTCTCCACAGAGAATTCAAAACTCTAAAAAATATATAATAAATTGCGATTATCGCATCACATTTTTCTATGCAAGAATTATGTAGACGATGAACC
>NW_017288537.1:0-248 GCF_001594075.2 Trachymyrmex cornetzi
TTCAAGATAGAATTAACTTCGTCAAAAATTATCATATCGAGATTTCTAAAAAAGCATTTTAAATCTTGAAATCTCTACTTTTCGAATCTGTACTTTAAAAAACCGTATTACTCATGTTTCATAAAGTTACATAAACATAACTGAAGATGCATGAAATCTTAAAATTTTTTACGAAATTTGCGATTTTCCACAGAGTCAGATAAAAATTGTGCACAAATACGGTTTACAGCTTTCGAAAGAGTGAATCT
>NW_017288538.1:0-248 GCF_001594075.2 Trachymyrmex cornetzi
TAAAAAATCCTAAGACAAGACGTGGCAAGTATTTGACTATTTGTCCAGATGTTGAAAAGACTCGTGCAAAACCAAAATTTAGTAAAACTATACCATTACTAAAAAATGGTAGTATTTTAGGCCCAGTGACACTCGAAAAGAAACCTATTTTATTAATAAATACATGTCCTTTCGATGCAATTGCGCAGGCACTATTGGTTGCGTATTACGATTGGGCAAGCTTTCATGTTTACTTAGAGCAAACAGAA
>NW_017288539.1:0-248 GCF_001594075.2 Trachymyrmex cornetzi
TTGTTATTTTGTAAAAACCGTATTACGTATTCCACGAAATCTTTGGTGCTCTGACTGGCAGGATGACCAACAATTGTTGAAGGACTATCTCTGTAAAAGTTTGCCATGCAAGCTGTATGATACCGAGCATTTTCTGCAATTAAATCTTCAACATTGTGCAATCGAGCAAGCACATTTTTATGCTGTATATCTGAAGCTTCACGTCGTTCAGCAGTTTCAATTATATTTTGTCTGGTAGATTCATTTGT
>NW_017288540.1:0-248 GCF_001594075.2 Trachymyrmex cornetzi
TTCACACATTTCACAGTGAATCACAGTACAAATTTCGTAAATCCTGAAAATGGTGTACATACATAAAATATAGAAAGACTTTAGAGAGATATGCGTGCAGGTATTCCTCGATACGGCATTCGAGATAACCCCATTATATACATTATATTGCAAAATTTTTATTCAAAAGAGCGCATAATTATAGCGATCGAATTCATGCTTTTTTCGATATTATGAGTGCTTTGTATCCATTACATGATAATTAAATT
>NW_017288541.1:0-248 GCF_001594075.2 Trachymyrmex cornetzi
CTAGTTTTCGAGATATTTGACTGGATCACTTCAGATGGTCCACCCTGTATATACATATATATACGAGGGTCATCTGAATTTGAGCCTAACATAGAAACAAGTAATTTTTCGGTCAAATACAATTTCATTTTTCCACATTGTCTCCTTTTAAGTCGATACATTTTTTCCAGCGATGCCCCCACCCTTTTAATCCATTCAAATAATACTGAACGTCTTGCTTTGCAAAATAGGCGTCTACGGATGCGATG
>NW_017288542.1:0-248 GCF_001594075.2 Trachymyrmex cornetzi
TACTTATTCGACTGAATAATCATGAAAATGTACTAGTACTACTATATAGAATCTATATTATGCGATATTTAAAATGTTATCCGAAATAAATGCAAAGTTAATTACACTTCGTATCGTATTAAACTGTCTACAAGTTTTGCACGAGTAACATAGAGATATTAATAATATTTTTACAACGCAACACACATAAGATTTTAAAACTCTTCGAGAGCTTATAAAAACGATAGGTTCTTAAAGTATTTTTCGCG
>NW_017288543.1:0-248 GCF_001594075.2 Trachymyrmex cornetzi
TTAACATTAGACTAAACTTCTTTTATATTAAATTATTTTTCTATTAAAAATTCAAACGGCTTGTCATATGTACATTTTAGGATTAATTTCAAAATAAATATTCTTTATTAAAGATTATTTCCTAAAAGAAGAGATATTAAGTAACTGCTTTGACTTCGTGTGTGTAGAATTGCTATTTTTCTGTACGTACGTTCACGCACACAGAAAATGCACGCAAACAATTTTTTTATGTCGTAAATAATTTTGTT
>NW_017288544.1:0-248 GCF_001594075.2 Trachymyrmex cornetzi
TCGCTCACAATCAATTATTGACCTTGATGGCCAAGCGTCGCAAATTGAGCACACTACATCTGGTGTTCCACAGGGTACTAGCCTAGGTCCTATCCTCTTTATCACTGTTATCAGCACCCTGTTCTCGAGGCTCCGATACTGTCGTGACACCACCATCATATTCGCAGATGACATTCAATTTTACATGACAACTCCTTTAAGCCGTCTGGGAGAAACCATCCAGCGCATTAACAGCGATATTGCAGAAT
>NW_017288545.1:0-248 GCF_001594075.2 Trachymyrmex cornetzi
AGGAAAAAACAGATGGAGACAAAAAAATTCAAATTTCAAATGCTTAATGTAACAGCAAGACTTGGATTATATGATGACAGACAAACCACAGAAAGTTTTAAAATTAAAAGTCAATCTCAATTTGATTCATCTGCAGATTCATCTGCAGTCCATAAAAAAAACAACAATCCCAGATGAAATTCATGAAAAAAAGAAAAAAGGTATTTATATTTTAATAAAAAATTGTATTAAAAATAATAGATTTGTCA
>NW_017288546.1:0-248 GCF_001594075.2 Trachymyrmex cornetzi
GTATGAACGTATGTATAGACGTATGTATGTATAAACGTGTGTATGAACGTATGTATAAACGTACGTACATATAAACGTATGTATAAACGTGTATATAAACGTATGTATGAACGTATGTACGTATAAACGTATGTATAGACGTATGTATGTATGTAATGTATGTACGTATAAACGTATGTAGGGTGAAAGCAGAGATTATGGAATAGCTTTTTTTAAATTAACATTGCTCCGATATAAATGCATATGAA
>NW_017288547.1:0-248 GCF_001594075.2 Trachymyrmex cornetzi
CATTTTCCAAAAAGGTGTTAATAATAAAATTAAGAATACCTTCACGGTACTTCGAATATGATAATAGTATTGTTTTATCTACAACGCTTGTCAAAACATCCCTCTTTTGCGAGAGCGGGTGGAGAAATAAAAAACTGAGATACCTTCCAGAAAAAGTTGGCTTATGGTACACATTAAATTTTAATATGCCATTATCGTTAATGATTGTGATATTCAGAAAATTTAATCTATCTCCTCCAGTCTCTAAG
>NW_017288548.1:0-248 GCF_001594075.2 Trachymyrmex cornetzi
GAGATGACAATCGTTATCATAGCTGAAGGGGAGAGGAGGGAAGGGAGGGGGGTTCACGTATTATGTCTATGCGAAAATCTGTTTTCTTTTACATTCCCAGCTCTGATAATAATTTCACCTCATCTTTAAACTTCTCTGTGATTAATGTTTCAATATATTATAACATAAAATTTGGCACTTTTCAGTTCCAAAATTGAGGACCCAAAAAACGGGCAATTTTTGCGGTCACTCTTTTTACATGAAGCGAG
>NW_017288549.1:0-248 GCF_001594075.2 Trachymyrmex cornetzi
GACTACAATATGGTATATATGCAAGTACATATATAGTATATATTAGTAATTCAAGATTGAATTGTTTAAAGCAAAGAAGATTCAGCTTCGACCGTAATAGGCGTTTAAATTTCTAGTATTGATCGTGTTTCTCACATATACGGTCTAAAATAAAGATATTTTTTAAAGCAATCTTGTATATATAAATTTATAAAAAAAATGATATAATAAATTTATATTGTATATATATACATATATATATATATTTT
>NW_017288550.1:0-248 GCF_001594075.2 Trachymyrmex cornetzi
TGAGTGGAACGCCGTAGAATTAGTTAGGAAAGAGTTTGAAATCCAAGTATCAGTATTTTAGATTCAAACATTAGAAAATTAAAAAATTTCAGGGCTTTTTAATGTTCTAAATACTGTAATACTTAATATTATGATATTTAAAAAATCTGTCCTAAATATCCCTACATTATATATGATTAATAAAAAATGTAAAGCTCAACATCCAAAAATAGAGACGCGTGTACAGCGTGTCAATTATTTATAATTTC
>NW_017288551.1:0-248 GCF_001594075.2 Trachymyrmex cornetzi
TGATGTATAATTTAAGTATAATTCAAATAACAAAAAGAAAATATATGTCGTGGAAATTAAAAAAATGTTATAAATTTTAACCTGCTTTTGATAAAAGAAACGAACGTATTCTCAAAAATGTTGACATTTAAAATTATTAGACTATTTCTTCTCTTTCATAGTCAGAAGTTCTAAATTTTTGTTACACTGAAACTTTTAATAGCAACTCTCTAAATCTGAATCAGTGGATAATCACCGATATCAGTGCC
>NW_017288552.1:0-248 GCF_001594075.2 Trachymyrmex cornetzi
AAGAGAACTTATTTCTTAAAAATATTTCAACTAAATAGATAATTTCGTTTTCTCTCTCTTCAACGACCAAGTATATGTATATTTATTTCGTTTTAAGTACAAAAATGTTGAAGAATTATGTAATGCAAACAAACCTTAATATCTATAAATACTTAAAATAATACTTAATAATATATATATTATTTAATATTTAAATATTAATATGAAACATAAATATATTTAATAGAAATATTAGAACACATACTACA
>NW_017288553.1:0-248 GCF_001594075.2 Trachymyrmex cornetzi
CCCTAGCGGCCTTTTGGCCGCCGGGGACCCCGACCCCGCCAGCTGCCCCGCCCTTTCGGGCGCCTTTCCCGGCCCCGCCCGTTCCGGGCGCTCCACGCATTGGCCGCGGGACCGGTGTCAAGGCTTTCCTCGCCCTGACGGCCTCCCTTTTGGTTTTCCCGGAGGGCGGAGCGGGCATCCAATCCTCCGAGTCTACCCCCTCCTCGCCCCCGCCCGTAGCCGTCCGACGGCGTGGAGAAGCTGCCTGA
>NW_017288554.1:0-248 GCF_001594075.2 Trachymyrmex cornetzi
TAACATAAAAATTTTACATCATAAATATTTTACAATGTAAAATATTTATGATGTAAAATTTTATTTTATCGAGTATATTTAATCACCATAATTACATATATTTAATCATCCTTTTTTATTTCTTAATGAAATAAACCTACTAAAGAAACTATTTGAAAAACGTATCAATAATAGTACTTTCAAGGTAACATGGAAAGCTATTGTCCATATTATAATTATCATATTGTAATTTTTAATTATATATTATT
>NW_017288555.1:0-248 GCF_001594075.2 Trachymyrmex cornetzi
TCGACATATCGTTTCTCACGATCGCCATTCGCGCTCAATGGGTTAAGTTTAAGACGGAGCGCTTAAATCACAGAAACAGCTGGCGCACTCTCGATTTGACATTGTCAAGAGTCTGATTTGCGTTATATCTTGTAAACACGAATAATTTTAAAAACTATTAATTCTATATTAAATTTATTATGTTCCTGATAACATTATACCTCAATTATCAAAATAATTATATAGAAAACTTAAGCATGAAAAGCAAT
>NW_017288556.1:0-248 GCF_001594075.2 Trachymyrmex cornetzi
AATCTTACATTAGAGTGAAAACGGACCTTATTCTCTAAAAGAACTAAGCAAATAAATTGCTGTGACAAAGAAAAAGATGAAAATCAAATATATTATCAATATAAGAGATATAATTACTGAAACATCAAAAAATTTCGAAATTCTATTTTTCACAGGGAAAATATTAATATAAAAAATAGAAGAGATCAATAACGGATCACTCGGTATTTTTAGTTTTAATACATAATTATAAATTCAATTTAAGGTCA
>NW_017288557.1:0-248 GCF_001594075.2 Trachymyrmex cornetzi
GGATAATTGTTTCTGAAAAAAGCGGCCAAGTTCGTTAGAATAGTTGCGTAAGAACAAGTTGCACTTATAAAATTAAAATGAGAAATTATTAGACTCTCTAAAATATAGACTACAACAATAACATATATATATATATGTATATATACAAATATATATACATATATATAATATTATCTTATATTAAGCAAATATAAATTTTAATTCTACGTATTATATCGTACTTCTCTATGATATATTTCTATATTACG
>NW_017288558.1:0-248 GCF_001594075.2 Trachymyrmex cornetzi
CATGAAATAGATATCTTACAAACTTTTCAATCAATGCCTTAATACTTTTATGCATAGAATAATAAATTCCCATAATCGAGCGTAGTCTGATTAATACCGCATCCAAGACTGTTGAATAGTTATCTTAAGGCACAGTCATTCAGTTGGGTGTGCGGCGCCACGCGAGGACGCAGCTGATGCTATCCATGTGGGCGTAATCGCTCAGAATGCAGGGCCAGTTTACACTGCGCCCACGGCCCTGCTGCCGG
>NW_017288559.1:0-248 GCF_001594075.2 Trachymyrmex cornetzi
GAGAGAGAGAGAGAGAGTTCATATTACATATACGTATTGTATTTAGCATGTTTATCTATATATATGTCTATAGAAATTATGTCTGATACATGCTAGTATGCAGATCTATCTATTCCGTGTATGTGTGTTTTGAATGACGTAGTACAGAAGCTTAGAACATTTTTCTTTCAGTTATCAAAGAAATAATTAAACGAATGGAGAAGGTTGAAACATAGAAGAAGGATCGAATTCAAGCTACGGTCCACCTG
>NW_017288560.1:0-248 GCF_001594075.2 Trachymyrmex cornetzi
TTTGGGATCAGGAGCATCGGACCAGAATAAATGGTCATTAATGAAAAATTTGTCATTTTTACACGAATATGTAAAACGATGGAAAACAATTGATAACAATTGGTAATCGAGAATCCACCATGCGAAATCATTAAAGATTCAACATGCTTTATACCATCAAATGATTCCTACACCAACGATTCTCGAGATTCGATTCAGACAGATAGTACTGAAGAATTTTTAGCCTATGAGGATATATTCAGTTTCTT
>NW_017288561.1:0-248 GCF_001594075.2 Trachymyrmex cornetzi
TCTCTGTCCTATAGCCAATCAAAGTGCTTGAAAAGTTTGTCGACCGACACATGAAATATCGGGTACAGACCGCCATTTCATTTGTGCGTTTTTGCCGTACGACGAATTTTTCAAGCCTGTTGATAGGCTATAGAATAGAGAGATCTCTCTGTCCTGCATACATTTGTCTTACGACAGAAACGCATAAATGAAATAAGTTTGTCATATGTTTCCTAGATCGTCGATCATGCAATATTGAACGCTTAAAG
>NW_017288562.1:0-248 GCF_001594075.2 Trachymyrmex cornetzi
ACACACACACACACACACACACACACACACACACACACACACACACACACACACACAAACACAAAAAACACACACACACAGTAGAGAGGGTTTGGAGTCATAAAATACTGCGGGAGTGACGAACCCTGGGGTCCTTATCTCTGCTGACACACACACGCGCACGCGCGCGCGCGCACGCGCACGCGCACACACACACAAAAGCAAGCAAGCAAGCACCTGTACGCCCACTTTAATCATAAGCATCATCG
>NW_017288563.1:0-248 GCF_001594075.2 Trachymyrmex cornetzi
CTTTCGAGTCATGTTCAGTATATTTGAACCATACAATATAGAGTAACTTCTATGGCTAAACGAAAGAACGGCCACTCATTCCATCTCCACTAATTTATAACACAAGATTGGAAAGTCTAGTGGCAACAATCGAAGATGAATTCCGTACAACCATGAACAATTAATTAAAAATTAAGAAAATTCCGCATGAACAAACTAATACATGCGCTAGAATAGCAGCTTATGTAAACCTAAGTAGTTAATTTTAT
>NW_017288564.1:0-248 GCF_001594075.2 Trachymyrmex cornetzi
AGAATCCAGGTATTGGTTCTGACACGGAAACTCGCTCGTAAATTCCTGCCGAACAAATTTCCAGCATATGTCGCAGCAATCTTGGCCAGCGGTTCTCAGGCGTGAGGAATCTATCCAGGCAAAGCTTCTCAAATCTGCAACAATTAGATCAAGTAATCGGGTTAAGAGACTTATAAAAACAATTATCCTAGAAAACAGTTTTGTAATTAATGATCACAAGTTTCGGAAGTAAAATTTTTATTACTTTA
>NW_017288565.1:0-248 GCF_001594075.2 Trachymyrmex cornetzi
TCTCAGCGCGTTTCTTCATAATTCACCTCAAAAGAGCTCGGACTCGAGTCGTTTTCCTACGCAACAAAGAGATAATCCGCACAGATGAAATTCGACGCAGTGAATGGGGAAACTTTAATACAAGTGATATACCGAAGTACAGAGAAAAGGGACGTACATTGATCTCGATGATAAAGCTAAAAATCCCAGTAGAATAATATATCGAGCCCCGTAACAGTCTTTCCTCTGCCGGACGAACTTTTTTTATC
>NW_017288566.1:0-248 GCF_001594075.2 Trachymyrmex cornetzi
AATGTAGAACCGGCTTAAGAGAGGTCAGGGATCTTAAAAAAGATCCCTCACCTAGCGAGGTTATAAATATTTACACCGTGACCGTCGCGACCTGTCGTGTTAAGGTTAGATTTAGAGTATAGGTGGCGGCCTAAACGTAGGGTGTAAACTAGACCATTATTAAAGACCGACATACCTTATAGGAGTTTGCGTTCTTGTGAATATTGAAGTTATTAAGAGTTAAAAACTGATAATATTGTACTAATTTT
>NW_017288567.1:0-248 GCF_001594075.2 Trachymyrmex cornetzi
ATCTACTAAATACGACTACAATATTTGGAATCACAATCGGCTCATCTATGAAGCATTTAATGACCGAATAAAACGTAAAGTTGCAGTAAAATTTATGTACCAAATATGGTATGTACATATGAAACCGGAATTTACCAATAAATGGCCATAGCTGTCAATGTAGTTGCGAATCGAATTTTGTGCCTGGAACTACGATTTGCGGACAGCATTGATTTTCTGTTACCATTTGAAGAAAACTGCTGCAGAAT
>NW_017288568.1:0-248 GCF_001594075.2 Trachymyrmex cornetzi
GCGTATACGTATACATATCGGAATTCTAAATACAACTCCATACTTTTGTACAATAAAAAAAAAATTTAGCTATATTAAGCCGATGATTTCTTCATCGTCATTTGTTCGCTGCGTCAATGTAATTACTAACTTCATTTCATAGATTAAAACGAACATTAAGTATTGTACTTTAATTATTATATTTGATCTCTCTTTCCCGTTTTTGTTCTTAGATTTTATCATCATTTTTGTGAAACAAAAAGAAAAGA
>NW_017288569.1:0-248 GCF_001594075.2 Trachymyrmex cornetzi
TAACAGATTTCGCATTTTGCTGATTCGCCAAATCGAGCGTAACGTCATTCGAGCGAATAGAAAGAGCTTTAAGAGGGTTTAAGTTTAATTATATATCCGACTGTGACTGGAATTAGATATCAATGGATAATCGAATATTTTAAACAAATTGAAATTATTCCGAAGTTGTTAACATTAACTGATATCGTATTTTTTTATTTAAACAAATTCTAATTTGTTCTAAAAATTGCAGTATTTCCACCTATATT
>NW_017288570.1:0-248 GCF_001594075.2 Trachymyrmex cornetzi
AGTCGAATAACAGAAAAATTTTTGGATTTAAAGTTAATCAAGCATTACCATCTTTAACAATAATTGAAAGAAATTCATTTGAAGAAAATGCTATAATATTAACTTTTTATCTACATGTATTTTTTATCTTGAGAAGTGGTATAATCTCAAAGATAGCCCATTCCAATATTTTTCAAATCTTTGTTCCTCAAAACTTGAGTTATTTCAAGATATTGTAAAAGTAGCAGAAGTTCTCAAATTAGAATTTG
>NW_017288571.1:0-248 GCF_001594075.2 Trachymyrmex cornetzi
TTATTTTTTTCAATTTTCTGTGCTCTCTCTGCATGATATGTGTACACGTCTTAATATTTTTTAAACAATTAGTATCTTGAAGTTAATAGATACGCATATAACAAATTGTTTAACGTGCACAATACTAACAAAAACAGAATTATTTTTTTTAAATTTCTCATATTTAATTTCAAAATAAAACCAACAAATTGCCGTCTGATCCCTTAAGTAAGCAGTTTATTTTTACAAAATTATTTACCAGTTATCGA
>NW_017288572.1:0-248 GCF_001594075.2 Trachymyrmex cornetzi
TTCTTATTTTGAACATACGTGCTGTCTAACCATTTTTTTTTAAATTTGAATAAAAATTATTCCGGGACAAAATTTAAGGTATTATTACACTTTAAGGTATTATCTTACTTATCTAATTACACTATTCAACACCTAAATTCTCTCCGAAGATGCTTAGATATTACAGATTTTATTTAGAAACAAGATTTGTTTTATATTATATAATATATTTTTATGGTTTCATTAATTGTTTTAATTAAAGGAGTCTA
>NW_017288573.1:0-248 GCF_001594075.2 Trachymyrmex cornetzi
AGTATAGGATATTTATTAAAAAAAGGTATAATTTTATTAACAATATCAGAGTAGTTTTTAATTTGAAGTAAAATACATTCTTTTTTTTCAGATTCATAAATATATTTACCAATTAAGATATTTTTATAAAAATAATTTGATATACCAATTAATAATTCTTTATCTCTAACATGGAGACAAGTTCCAAATATTAATCGCACTCTATAACCTATTTTATTATTAAATTTTTCTAAAGAAACACTAAATGT
>NW_017288574.1:0-248 GCF_001594075.2 Trachymyrmex cornetzi
TCCATGTAGCACGGTGGATCTCCCCATTACTCCCCTCGCCACAGTATTGAGAAGCGCTGGTCGCTCGGCAGGAAACATTATGTGATCTTTAAGTTCTTCTAGATCGTCTTGCGAATATATGCCACTGGTTGCAAGTGCTCCTGGGCTGATGTATCTCCAAGATGGCTTAGTTAGTGGTTTCATAATAGTCGGAGCTACAGTTTCGACCGGTCTCGGCATTAGTTTATACCAAGCATCTCCTAAGAGAT
>NW_017288575.1:0-248 GCF_001594075.2 Trachymyrmex cornetzi
AGATGTTCAGTCGAGAAATCAAGAAGAAGAAGCTAAAAACTATGGGTATAAATTTCACCATGGACTTTAAATCTATAATGATGTTGATATACTTGCCAAGGGTTTTAAATCTACATTATGTTGGTGTTAATATTAAACTCAACAGGGTGAAAATTATATAGATACCGCATAGTGTTAAATCCATAGTACACCCATATTTTTTAGAATACATAAAAGAGGAGCGGCAGTAAAAGAATGATTACGATGAA
>NW_017288576.1:0-248 GCF_001594075.2 Trachymyrmex cornetzi
AAAAAAAAATTTATTCCCGATGAATCTTATCTTGAGAAATATATTCTTCCGAATTGCTCAGATATTTCAAAATTACAATTTTTCAGAGGAATTTTTCAAATTTTATTGTATCGATATTCTTTCATCTATCAGCTTCTTGCGTCAAAAATTTTTATAGAATTTATTAAATTTATTATACAGGATGTTAGTTAAGTATATTCCCAAACTCAACAGAGCGATTCTTTGGTTTATTTCAAGTAAAAGAGTCC
>NW_017288577.1:0-248 GCF_001594075.2 Trachymyrmex cornetzi
TACTATAGTCATTTTTATTTAATAATTGCTATTTTGAATATTATTACAGGTAATTATAAAAGTACAGAAAATCGATTACAAAAATTGAAAGAAGAAGCATTTGCATTTAGTACCGATGTCGACGGATTAAGTCCAAAAACAGTATTTCAGAAACTTTTTCAAGTACCAGTCATAGGAGAAAATTTACAACAAAATCCAAAAAGAAATGGTGAGAATTAAATTAATTTATTTATTAATATTTAAAAAAG
>NW_017288578.1:0-248 GCF_001594075.2 Trachymyrmex cornetzi
ATACAGCAAGTGACTGCGGTGATTAAGTCTCCCTCCTCCCCTCTCTCTCTCTCTCTCTCTCTCACATATATCCCCTGGTCGGCTTTCCGCCGCTATTAATGAGGGTACATAGTGCCAAATCGTTATATGTAAGCTTAGAGCTTCTTCGGGGAACGGAGACTCGCCTATTGTATCACATTTACTAATAAACTGTCTTAATTCTCAAAGTCTATATATTGGATCCATGATACAAGGGTATGTATGCTCTT
>NW_017288579.1:0-248 GCF_001594075.2 Trachymyrmex cornetzi
TATACACATGTCCGACACGCGTCTCGTTTAGGTGTTTATTCTCGCAGAAGTGTCTAACGCGAGGAAGACAATTATTGTATGTTTGACTGATGAAATGAAAAATTGTTTATTAGTTAACGATCGATCGCAACTTATTCTGAAGATTGTGCGTATATGGCTACGTTCAGCAAAAAAGCAGCTTTTGTAACTATTGTAAAATTCTTTCGTATGATTGGTCTTCCCTTTAATTTCTCGTTAAATCTAAATGT
>NW_017288580.1:0-248 GCF_001594075.2 Trachymyrmex cornetzi
CACCCTCTCTTTTTTTTTGCAATCGCTTAAGACTCACCTCTCTATAATTATTTATAATTCTCTACCGTGCTCTTCCCTTTTCTTCTTTCACACTTATTTCTTTTTTTTCTCTCCCGCTTTTTCTTTCTACAATTACTCGAAGCGAAATAACGCCCTCGAGTAATTACCATCTATCTCTGACCTTATTCCTTCCACGATAACTCGAAGCGAGACACCGCTTTGAGTATCTCCCATCTCTTTCTTTCTCT
>NW_017288581.1:0-248 GCF_001594075.2 Trachymyrmex cornetzi
GGGGATGACGTCACAGGGGCGGGAGGGGGATGACGTCATAAATAGTGACGTCACAGGGGAGGGGAGGGTGACGTCACAGGGTGAGGGGATGACGTCACAGGGCGAGGGGATGACGTCACGGGGGCGGGAGAGGGATGATGTCACAGGATGAGGGGATGGTGTCACAGAGGAGGGAGGGAATGGTGTTGTTCGAGCTTGAACTATATTGCCGATGAGAGGTTTAACAATGATAACACCCTTTGTGACTT
>NW_017288582.1:0-248 GCF_001594075.2 Trachymyrmex cornetzi
CAACTTATAATCAATCTCAAGGGATTCCCTTCTTTATGTATTTTTGGCAGCCCATAAGTCCTCGGTACATTCTCATCAGCGACATTGAGATTTCGATATTTTTTTTTATTGTTCAATATATTTCATGTTCTTCCACCTAGTCGAAAGCTTATGAGTCTGATTAGTCATCATGGTCGTTGGATCTATGGTCATTACAATCTAAGTTTTTTTGTCCGAAAATACAAAAAATACGTTCATTTTTTCCTTGT
>NW_017288583.1:0-248 GCF_001594075.2 Trachymyrmex cornetzi
CCCCTCCACTATCGTTGCATGTTGCTCGCCTCTCGCCTCTCCCGGCCTCCCCCTTCTAGCATCTCTGCAGAACCGATACGTTCGGGAGGACGAGGTCCCCCTCGCATCACGAGGCCCTAAGCTTAGCTTATTTTGCTTATGCCCTAATCCGGCACTGATTGCAAGGTTACATTTTTCGAAGCTTATTCCATATCATTTCACACTTTCGATGTATCCTTTCTCGCATCTCGTAACAGTTTTTTCGTATC
>NW_017288584.1:0-248 GCF_001594075.2 Trachymyrmex cornetzi
GCATTCTGAATGAAATTATTTCAGCGATGTAACGGTCGAATCACGTGAAGACAAGAGAGTACTTGTGTAAATCTTTTTTTGTTTTCCAGATCTACGATATTTTCCTTAATAGTATTATGCGTACCATAAATGGTTGTGAATTTTCGCGATCACATGGGAAGCAAAAAAAAATCAGATTATCCTATAATTAACGGCATTACTTAACAAAGTGATAAAGCAATAGTAAAAAAAGATCTATTATGTGCACG
>NW_017288585.1:0-248 GCF_001594075.2 Trachymyrmex cornetzi
ATTTAAAAATCGTTCACTAGCGACCTCTAAATCTTAATTTTTTTTAAATAAAAATTTAGGGATATTTCTTTTGGTATGAAATGGAAACTTTTGTGCTGAGAGGACGATTAAAAAAAAATTTTTTTCTTATCAGTCTAATGTATATGTATAACGTATATGTATAATGTATACGTATAATATACAGAATGACCCATTTTAACTTAGACAGCCAAATAACTCGAAACATCGCGATTATATAAAAAAATGTT
>NW_017288586.1:0-248 GCF_001594075.2 Trachymyrmex cornetzi
ATGTTGGAAACCTATAACGTTGAAATTTTTTGGCATCGTTTTCAACATTCAAAAATATAACCCTATGCGAATTAAGTAATATATGTTTTACTGTAAACTAGTGCAATACCCGTATATAATTGTATGCATGCAAGATGTCTGGTAATATCCGCATAAGCTTGTGGGCAGATACGAACTAAACTGAATCGAATTTCTCTTATCATTTTCGCAATAGTTAACCGAGATATTAATTCCTAAAAATTGCCAAA
>NW_017288587.1:0-248 GCF_001594075.2 Trachymyrmex cornetzi
AGATATGCGAGAGTAGCTTTTCTGGCACAAGAAATTCTTCACGTGCTTGAATTACCTTCGGTTACGATTTACGATATGCTTGAAAAGAAGTTAGCTAACAATACTTCTTCTTCTTCAAAACTGATGGCACTCGCCGCCAAAATGACGGCGATTCCGGCCAGAATCGTAAATGAATCGTGAAATCAAAGTATGATACACCGGTCACCTCAAACTGGTGAATGGGACGAAATAATAATGTAATCTCAAGA
>NW_017288588.1:0-248 GCF_001594075.2 Trachymyrmex cornetzi
AAATCTGACCATAGCGTCTTAAAGAAGAGATTTCAAGCTTTAATTAAAAAAAAAAACGTTATCATACGATAATTTTTCACAAGTTATTGTTAGCCAAAGTTGGCCAATTTTTGCCCACAATTTTTCTATGCCATAATTTTGTTGAGCAGTGTATATACGTTTATACATACATAAATACATACGTTCATACATACATACGTTCATACATACGTTTATACGTACATACGTTCATACATACGTTTATACGT
>NW_017288589.1:0-248 GCF_001594075.2 Trachymyrmex cornetzi
ACAACGGTCTTAAAATGCAATAGTGCGTCCAACCAAATTCGCTATTAATTACAAAAATTTTTTGACCATGTTTTGAATATGAATAAATAAAAAATAATATTGATTGAATCATTTTACAATTTAATATGAATACTAAACCTTCTATATTCTCTTTCATAAGATAATCACGAAATCCCATTTTATTCCTTCTTAGAACGATTTTAGAAAAATGCAGCGTAACATTGATATCAAAGAAGAATAGGGAACAT
>NW_017288590.1:0-248 GCF_001594075.2 Trachymyrmex cornetzi
TACTGTATCATTGCCTTTTTTTGCATAATATATTTTTGTAGCATTTTTGTTCACGTATCAAATTAAAATTTTGTAAAAGTAAGCCATTCGCTTTTAACCGAAAATTTTTTAACTATTTCTCGAAAATCTTTAGTTCACAAAAATCTCATTTTTTTCATTCATAACTCCGTTTAATACATCAATTATTCGCTAAAAAAATAATTCTAAATTAGTCAGAAAAGTCATCATTAAATCTTGGTTGACATATT
>NW_017288591.1:0-248 GCF_001594075.2 Trachymyrmex cornetzi
TCAATTTATTAGTTGAATTATAAATGTTCTGACCAGTATTTAGTGTTGAAGGATATCGAAATATAAAAAAATTGGGATTGTAAGGACTGCATTCTATATATATTGTCGTAAGATTTCTGATTTATCTATTATTTTTATCGATATTTTGAATTTTATTATTTAATTGTTTATAGATTTTCTCATATGTGGTTAATTTTAACCTTTATTTTAATTTTCATTAATTGGATTTTTAATTTATAAATTTAGTT
>NW_017288592.1:0-248 GCF_001594075.2 Trachymyrmex cornetzi
TAAAAATAGCTTACAAAGTAAATGTATACACATGTATAATACTAACCCAAGTACAGCTGCAGAAATCAGAGCACTTAAGGCAATAATATTTAACGGATACTCGTTCAGAAGTGTAAAATACATCCAAAAAACAAACAAGGTGAAATTTATGTCAATATTATATTTAAAAAAAACAATAAAATTAGTACTCATTAACTGACAAAAAACGAATACAATCCATCCGATTATTATTCGAATTATCCAATTAC
>NW_017288593.1:0-248 GCF_001594075.2 Trachymyrmex cornetzi
ATATATATATAGATTTCAACCTATCAAAAACTAGATACATTAAAATATACGGTTCTTGCTTGAAATCAATATATAATGTAAATAATATATGTATACAAACAAAACTTTTAAGTAAAATATAGAGCATGTTCTAAATGAAATATATTTTTGAGTCTGAGACTTAACTTCAAAAAATTTAAATAAACAGTCAATAGTTATCGATAAAATGTAACTAAATAAAGTTAATAAGTTAAGAGTCTAAAATGTAA
>NW_017288594.1:0-248 GCF_001594075.2 Trachymyrmex cornetzi
ACATGACAAAAAATGCTTTTTTTCTTTGTAAAATGATGAAAACAATGTTGTATCAAGTTAGTTGAAGTTTATGTTACTTCTTATTTCACGAAATGGAGACAGTACGTGATTTAACTTTATATTTAATAAATATAAATAAGAGAGAGAGGCAAAATGTATGTCCATGGGTATTTTTTCGGATATAATTTCGAATGATCCCCGCTCGCAATTAACTTGAAATTTTGCACATAAATTCTACTCAATGTGAG
>NW_017288595.1:0-248 GCF_001594075.2 Trachymyrmex cornetzi
CGCTTTGATGAATTCCTCCTTCGGTAAACAACAATCTCTAGAAATAAATCTCTAGAAATAAATCCAATGGTCTTGGATACGGTCCATCGCATAGTCAATGGGAACGTTAGTAAAGATGGTAGGCGGTTGAGTGATGAAATTCAGTTAATGTCACTGGATATTGTTAGCCTCTTTACTAACGTTCCCATTGACTATGCGATGAACTGTATCCAAGACCATTGGCGATTTATTTCTAGAGATTGTTGTTT
>NW_017288596.1:0-248 GCF_001594075.2 Trachymyrmex cornetzi
TTTTTAGTTCTAACGGAATATGCCAATCAGATGCAAGAGCTCACTGAGCGCTCAGTGAGCGGTTGCAATACTGAATGCACCCATTCATAGATAGAGAGGTCGGAGATTCAGAGAAGAATGGTTTCAAACTCTGCGCACCATGTTATTCTTCCACTATGAGAGAACGTATACAAAAGTCTAGGGAAATACTATAGTATACGTAACGTATATACTGTATTCACACTGTATCCGATTTGCGTCGTACGACG
>NW_017288597.1:0-248 GCF_001594075.2 Trachymyrmex cornetzi
AGTGTCTGTGTACAAAATCTTACATGTATCGCGATACAATGGTATCATGTACTCATAGTGAAACTCATATAGACGCAACTTAGCTATTTCGAGAATACACATACCTACGTATATCGGTTTATTCACTTTTACCTCAAGTTTGCGCAATTCCACAGCAATTAGATTTTCAGAAAAAATACTTCTATTGTGAAAATTCGGTTTCGCTATCATCGCTTCCGCACCGTATCTCCCATCCCAACGCGTTATAA
>NW_017288598.1:0-248 GCF_001594075.2 Trachymyrmex cornetzi
CTACGGGACTTCGAAAGGAAGGTGATTGGAGTTCGACGACAGGCACGTCATTGGTGTCTGGTCAGAGGATGTACACTTCTGTGGGGTGCACTCGAAAGGGTATATGGGACGCACGTTCCCCTGACCTCGGGTGGTCCCGTTGACTGAGGCCTCGAACTGGTTTCCCGTTTTAGAAGGCGTAAGTAGTAGAGGTGGAGAACTATCGATAGTACTATCGATAATTATCGATAATTCCAGCTATCGAAAAC
>NW_017288599.1:0-248 GCF_001594075.2 Trachymyrmex cornetzi
TCGTAGCCTATTTAATTTTTATTGTTTTTAATATTCATTATAATATCGATATGTATAGACAGATAATGTATTGAAAGGCGAGCATGTATAAGCAATAAGAATACAATTACGACAAAGATTATTATTATCACACAACATCTAGTTTTAACCATATTAGGCTACTCTACACACACTTTTAGATATTCATTCCATAAAACACAGTAAAGAAATTTATTTTAAATATAAAAAGGATCAATCAAGCGCTTCGA
>NW_017288600.1:0-248 GCF_001594075.2 Trachymyrmex cornetzi
ATGACGGATCTGGAGCGCGGCGATGCCTTTTTTTTATAGGTAAGATGGATAATTGAGTAACGCCTGAGATAGGAACGGGATTTCGAGAGAGTGCGTCCGCATTATTATTAACTTTTCCGGATTTGTATACGATTCTGTAGTTATATTCCTCTAGTTTGAGGCGCCATCTCATAAGACGTGACGTTGGGTCTTTAACGCGATGTAACCATGTAAGCGGTTGATGATCGGTTACTAATGTGAACGTTCGA
>NW_017288601.1:0-248 GCF_001594075.2 Trachymyrmex cornetzi
TAATCATGATTTCGTCCTCTGTCCACGTCATCGAATCCGGCGTCTGCTCCGATATCTCTATCAACGATCATTTTGTCGTCAGTGCCGTGCTTCGCCTTGATCGGTCCCGTAAATGTTCACGTTCTCTCTCTTTCGCGAAATTTGCGATCTATCGACTCGTCTCGCCTTGACCTTGAGTTAGCTCGAGTCGATTGGTCCCCTCTTCATTGCGAGTCGCACGTTGATGCCTATTTTACATCTTCGCTAAC
>NW_017288602.1:0-248 GCF_001594075.2 Trachymyrmex cornetzi
GACGTTTCGGCTAACAGTTTTGAGCCATCATCAGCAAATCAGCTACTTTTCACTATATTATTTTTCACTTTTAAATCAATATTTAGTAAATATTTTTCTTTTTACACCGGCCATTATAATATCTCTAATTATATCTAGTACTTACAATTTACAGATATTAAAACTACTTTAAGTAATTTATATCGCACTGGTTAATAGCTTAGTATGCATAATCGACTTGCATACTCTTAATGTTAAATGTTAATGTA
>NW_017288603.1:0-248 GCF_001594075.2 Trachymyrmex cornetzi
TTAGTACGATGTACACCTTCAGTATCTGAGCGGAAATTTAGACTATTTTGTTGCATTAGTATATATGAAGGTATTCAGATATTAAACGCTTATTAAGAAAATGCTCTTCATCTAAAATCTATTAAAAAATTTAGATGAAGAGCGTTTTCTTAATAAGCGTTTAATATCTGAATGCCTTCATATTGTATACTAATGCAACAAAATAGTCTAAATTTCCGCTCAGATACTGAAGGTGTACATCGTACTAA
>NW_017288604.1:0-248 GCF_001594075.2 Trachymyrmex cornetzi
TCTGTATCCACCTCGATCACACTGGAGGGGCTGGATGCCGCGTCGCCCGCATCGATTCCGCCAGCGGAGCCGCTGAAAGCTGGTGTTCCAGCAGAGACACTCTCCGCTATCGGAGAATTTACAATCTCTCCTTCGACCACCCTTATTCTCATCTCCTTCGGGTATCTTACAGCTCTCGATCTACACCTTCTCGGCAATGGCGCCTCCCCTCTCGCCGAGGTCGGCGCTCTCCCCGCCAATCCTACCGC
>NW_017288605.1:0-248 GCF_001594075.2 Trachymyrmex cornetzi
CCGGAACCAACCCCGGTGGGCTGTGCGGCGGAAACGCCGGAAGCCCCCCCATCTGTGGCGGTGGGCTCCCCAAAGCCCCCACCCCCCATACTTCGCGCCTCCAGCCGGCTCATCCGGCGGTCAAGGCCGGAGAGTCCCGCACCAATCTCGGCCAACAGGCCGAGCACGTGCGGGTCCCCGGCCCCAGCCACCGGCGAGACCGGCCGACGAGCTGGGACGTCCTCCTCAACCGTCCCCACCGCATCGGG
>NW_017288606.1:0-248 GCF_001594075.2 Trachymyrmex cornetzi
GAGACTAAACAAAAGAGAATTCATATTCTATGTACATTTTATTAAAACATTAGATAAAGCTTTATGTGAATTTAATACTTATTTAAATCAAATTTTAAAATAGCTGTATTGTGCATTTGTGTCCCAAAATTGAAATTTTCGATTTATAAAAAAAAAACAAAACATAGATAACACGCGTTTTCTATGTATTATATTTAGATACTGTTCACGACGATGAGTCAGTGTCGACCGACGTCGCGACAAATACG
>NW_017288607.1:0-248 GCF_001594075.2 Trachymyrmex cornetzi
TATTTTTTCTATAGTTTTATCCTGCATAACTGATATAACTGTAGCAATTGTACCATTTACAAGGCCCAAACTGGCATTAATATTGCGTCTTAGCATAACTTTCGCTCCAATTTTAATTGTAATTCGTTTTGACAATCCAGTTGTTCTAGTATCATCATCATCAATATTTGACAATACCTTTGTTACTGTTTTTTTCATATATGAAATACAATCAATCGTATCTTCAGCAATTAAAAGTATTTCTTTTG
>NW_017288608.1:0-248 GCF_001594075.2 Trachymyrmex cornetzi
ACTGGAAAGATATTACGAAAAACGTCACGTTTGAAACACATTTTGATTTTTTTAACGTTAAAACCATTTTATTAATGGAAGGGTTATATGATTATTAAAATTTATTAAAATCTATTTATTAAAATGGTTAACTAGAATGTGTGTGCATGTCTCTTTATCTGGAGACACTGGTAGTGTCTCGGCGTTAAGCCAAGCGCAGCGACACTGCCGTGGATACTATACGCGAATCTATCAAGATTTCCAGACGG
>NW_017288609.1:0-248 GCF_001594075.2 Trachymyrmex cornetzi
AAAAGTTTTCTTATTGAAACGATTAAACATTGGATCGGAATAAATTTGAAAAAAGTGACTGCCGTATCTGCTCCTACGGGTATCGCGGCATGCAATATCAATGGTTTGACGATCCATAGAACGTTTCAGCTACCTGTCACCCATGAATCCACGGTAAAGTATACGCACTTGTCAGATATGGTTTCGAAAACTTTGAGAGAGAAATTAAGGAATGTCGAATTATTTATAATCGATGAGGTTTCCATGAT
>NW_017288610.1:0-248 GCF_001594075.2 Trachymyrmex cornetzi
AAGGAATGCAAAGACGATCGACAGCTGCTACAGTTCATTATTATTTATGAACATATTATTAGCCATTTTACAAATGTGTTTTATAGCTTTTCAAATTTTTACGGTATGTAAGTTTACTTATATGTGTTTTTTTCGCGGGTATTTTATAAAACGCTTAAATTAAATGAATATTAAATTTACTAATAATTTATTAAATAATATAGCGTAATATATTATGTTAGATCTGCATTGTGCACTTTTATCACTTA
>NW_017288611.1:0-248 GCF_001594075.2 Trachymyrmex cornetzi
TCTTACTTTTAAATAACAACTTAAATAAACAATTTATAATTAATTATTTTTTATTGTAATAAACGGCAAATAAGATGAGAAACGCTTCTTATTACAAAAACAAACAAAGATCCCAGTATTTCTAAACTTAACGCAAAATTTGAATTCTTTGAGATGAATATAAAATTGAATTTTTCTTTTTATGCGCCAAAAATAATAACACAATTTCGTCACTAATGCTGGAATACTCGCGATTACTGCTCTATCGA
>NW_017288612.1:0-248 GCF_001594075.2 Trachymyrmex cornetzi
TTCGAAGACATTCTTGGGACATTGTCTCAGTTTAAGACCTTGCAACACTAGGGGCCACTAAACATTATCAAAAGCACTCGAATTGTCGAAGAGCAACGCCACAGCGTATCTCCCTTCGGAGGCAGAGACCGCACGCCGCAGCTCCACGACCGCGTCCTCCGTCGACCTGTCCGGTCCGAACTGCGGATCGGAGATCCTTCCCGCCCCAATGCCGTGCCTGTTAGGCGCATTTTGAGAAGTTTCTCGAA
>NW_017288613.1:0-248 GCF_001594075.2 Trachymyrmex cornetzi
TTCGAAGACATTCTTGGGACATTGTCTCAGTTTAAGACCTTGCAACACTAGGGGCCACTAAACGTTATCAAAAGCACTCGAATTGTCGAAGAGCAACGCCATAGCGTATCTCCCTTCGGAGGCAGAGATCGCACGCCGCAGCTCCACGACCGCGTCCTCCGTCGACCTGCCCGGTCCGAACTGCCGATCGGAGATCCTTCCCGCCCCAATGCCGTGCCTGTTAGGCGCATTTTGAGAAGTTTCTCGAA
>NW_017288614.1:0-248 GCF_001594075.2 Trachymyrmex cornetzi
AGTCTTTAAAATAAAAATAAAAATATAAAGTTATAAATATAAAACAAGAACAAAGAGACCAAGTTTATGTTCGATACGTGGATGATATAGCGTTATCATATGATGAGTCACAGATCGATGTGCTGGTTGACAGTTTTAATTCGTTTCATACTAGGTTAAAATTTACAACAGAAATGGGGGGAGATAGTTTGAATTTTCTTGATGTTTGTTTAATTAAAAAGGGTAACTCTCTTATCCACAATTGGTAT
>NW_017288615.1:0-248 GCF_001594075.2 Trachymyrmex cornetzi
ATGAAATATTATTATCTAATAGGGAACTAAGCTACAAAAGTAGTTTATTGAGAGAAAATGATATTGTTGAAATGGTAAATAAGATTAATTCGGTTGCATTTAAAATCAATGAAAATGTTCTGGATTTTATTTTAATAAACAACCATAAATATGGATTTTTTCAAGATAAAAATTATGTAAATCCTTTAAGTTCAAAGGATAAACTTACTATTACTGAACAAAAGGAATTATTATCTTTAAATAGTAAA
>NW_017288616.1:0-248 GCF_001594075.2 Trachymyrmex cornetzi
TTCCTTTTACTCATAAGGGTTCTCTCCTCCCTTCTCCGGGCGACCGAGCGGACGCGTGCAAGCACGCGAAACTTAGCACCAAGTTATATTTTGGCTCTCTGAGAAATATATCGTAATAGTACAGGAAACGTTACAAAATAGAATATCAGGTATAAACGAAATTGAGTAGTCCATAGGCAAAAATAGTCTCCACTTGAACATTTTTGGCGAAAAAAAATTGTATAATTTTTTTTTTTCATTTAACTATC
>NW_017288617.1:0-248 GCF_001594075.2 Trachymyrmex cornetzi
GTACCCAGTCGAGGCCGTGTCTTTTTCAGCTGGTAGCAGCCGGTGAGTATACACGATAAACTGTAGCCTAGAGGGACTTTACGGGACGTAATATTGCAATCTTCTCCGAACAAATTGATCGGACGCAAGGTATTGACACAAATTGTTTATTAACCAACAATTCGTATAGGATATGTTTGTCCTTTCATTTCAATGTATCTATTTTTATTATGTTTTCAAATGACGTCGAGGAATAGCGATAAAAATCA
>NW_017288618.1:0-248 GCF_001594075.2 Trachymyrmex cornetzi
TAATTCACTGTCCTTGTCCTCATTTTAATTCGCGATAGAATTTTAATTTAGACGAATTTTTCAGTCCTATTTTCAACTCACATCAATTTCTCTTCTGATTTCAGCTACGTTTTTAATTTTAAATGCTCACTATTCTCGGAGTAAATATATCTCGTAAATACGTCGTTTATACAATCGTGAAAAAATTGTGTAAAAATTCGTGAATCTAATTTTAATTCAGATTGTGGTTTTATCTTCGTATTAATTCT
>NW_017288619.1:0-248 GCF_001594075.2 Trachymyrmex cornetzi
ATTACAATGAACAGTGTGTGATATGGAATATAATGAACAAAAAAATGTTTTCGTTCAACTTTCCTTTATTTTTTCAAAAAACTTTCTTTTATTCTTTCAACAACGGGAAGATAATAAAAAACGCTATCGTTTCCTTGCGGTAGATAGCACGACGCGTTTTTTTTTATAGTGGTTTCCCCATTAGGCCTAATCCACTTTTTTCATAAATATATTTGATATCACTGCGTTAGTCTTAGCGTCGACACACT
>NW_017288620.1:0-248 GCF_001594075.2 Trachymyrmex cornetzi
GATCAAAATTTCAAAGACTCTAATGGTGCCGAAATGGAGAGATATCAAAGAAAATCGTTTCAGTTTTTAACACTGTCACGTTTTGGATTTGTGACAGCTGTTGTGGGGTCGGAGGACGTGGAGCGTCAGGCTCCTTTCGTTAGAATAAACTATTGGAGAGGAGATACAGGAATCGGGGCCGAGCAGTAAACCAATCGTTGCCTTTTTGTTCCACTCACAGTGGGGTTTGGTAAAATCATATGTATGTT
>NW_017288621.1:0-248 GCF_001594075.2 Trachymyrmex cornetzi
TAATTATAATATTATAAAAACATATACCAATTCTTTATTTCAGCAAAACGGTGGAAGTAACACAGAGAGGGCGTAGAGGATGAAGTCGTGGTAGAGTTCGACGTCCATCAAAAATTATTCAAATTATTCAAATTATTCGCTAAAACTTAAGTACAGTACATTTTTTATTATAAACTCTTTCTTTATTAAAATAACACTTTAAAAGCACAAGAATTGTGAACATATTTCATTTATTATTTATTTACAGA
>NW_017288622.1:0-249 GCF_001594075.2 Trachymyrmex cornetzi
GGAATTTAAGAAGATATTCAGATCTCTTTCCTAGGGCGGCTGTGATATCTCATCACTCGCTTCACTCTATCCACGCTCTCTGGTGTCTGTACGTAACGTGAACAGGGAAGGGTAGAGAAAGGGCCTTAAGGGCAAAGAAATGAAGTAAGGATTGATAATTATAATCTGATTATTTTAATGTTAGTATTAAGGTCCGTCTACAATACACGGAGTAAGAAGTAAGAGTAAGAAATTGACCAATCACAGTCG
>NW_017288623.1:0-249 GCF_001594075.2 Trachymyrmex cornetzi
CATCCTGCCGCGGTGAACGATACGAATTTGCCTAGAGTAAAGCTATCGAAGGTCAACTGCAATAAAAAAACATGCCGTAAAACTTGTCGCCGAACAAACGATGGATAAGGACCATTGCACACAAAAAGCTTAAGCTGTAAAATGTAACAAGTAAGGAAATCAACATATGGCTAAGTTCACAACCATGCTTTAACAGGCCATAAACCGTAAGCTCTAAGTTGTAAGTGACGATATACCGGCCACAGAACT
>NW_017288624.1:0-249 GCF_001594075.2 Trachymyrmex cornetzi
TATGTCCCTTTAGCTTATTAAACTATTAAACTATTAAACTTGAAATTTACATTCTGAGATATCCTTTTGTCTTTTATTTATGTCCCTTTAGCTTATTTACAATTATGAATTGAGACATTTACTTTTATCAAATGAATTATTCTAAGTTAAACATACTTGGCACACAATCTTTTTACTCAATTTATTAGAAAATTTTACTTATTTTTTTCTCTTTTTTATAAAGTTAAATTATTCGCAATTATATACAGA
>NW_017288625.1:0-249 GCF_001594075.2 Trachymyrmex cornetzi
AAATAATTCCTCTTTTATGACATAAAAGATGATTAGAAAGAAAATTTAGATATCTCCCCGAATAAGTAGGTTTCTTATATAAGTCAAACATTATCTTATTATCTATTATTTTTATTGTTATATTTAAAAAATTAACACTACCATCATCATTTTCTTCTAATGTGAACTTAATTCGATTATGTTGATAGTTAAAAATTCCTAAAGTTTGATTAATGTTTTCTTTGGGCAATGCTAATAAAATATCGTCTA
>NW_017288626.1:0-249 GCF_001594075.2 Trachymyrmex cornetzi
CGCCCGTTAGAGACCAGAGCCCCTCCTTTGCTTGCAAAGGAGGGTGACAGATAGGATTTGGAGTGTAAGCTCAAGCGCGGGGGATCGGGTAGAATGCTGCACGCGAGCCCCGACTCCCCCGGAACAACGATAGGGACATCCGGGGAGGTTTTAGTGGGTGCGAGTTCCACACTCTCCCTCTCGCCTCCTCCCCGGGGGGCGAGGGGGGTAGTGCATAAGGCATTTCCTCCCCGACAACAGAAAAAAAAA
>NW_017288627.1:0-249 GCF_001594075.2 Trachymyrmex cornetzi
TACAATATATCGTTTTTTGTATTAAATTTTTTTACATTTTACATGTTCAATGTGTATTACAGATGCAATACTATAAAATTTCCAGTGCGTTTCTTTGAATAATTATTTTACCGTCTCAATTTTATTAACCGCATTGTATCGGGGCGAAGTTGGCAACACTACTTTTAAATCTTTCGCTCAGACTTGTGCTATAGTTGATTATAAATAATTTCAGGCAATCGTTTTCAAGTTTTAGTGGAAAAACAATTT
>NW_017288628.1:0-249 GCF_001594075.2 Trachymyrmex cornetzi
ATTGGCCAATACTATTTTCTTCACTTCATCAATGTTTTCGTCTGTTGTTGACGTGCTCGGGCGCCCGGCACGCTCTTCGTCGTTAACATCTTCTCGGCCCTCTGAGAACATTTTGTACCACCGATAAACGTTACTTCGGTCCAAGGTAGCTTCACCATATGCCACAGTCAACATTCGGAATGCGTTCGCGCACTTAATTTTGTTTTTCACACAAAATTTGATACAGATTCTTTGATCCATTTTTTGGAA
>NW_017288629.1:0-249 GCF_001594075.2 Trachymyrmex cornetzi
TTCTGAGTTGCTTTTTTATATACATGATTTTTTATTCTTTTATTGATAGTACTATATATAAACTGCAAAGGATATCCATTATCTAGTAATATCTCAATAACTTCATTTAAATTTTTTTCTTGAAACTGTGAATCAGAAAGAAATAAAACTCTGTCAAGCAGACTCATGATAACTCCCATCTTATGTTCTACTGGATGATCAGAAAAATAATTAAGATATCTTCTCGAATCGGTTGATTTTCTATAAATA
>NW_017288630.1:0-249 GCF_001594075.2 Trachymyrmex cornetzi
ACCTCGGCGAGAGGGGAGGCGCCACTCCCAAGAAGAGGACGATCCGGGGCAATTAGATACCCACGTGAGACGAGGATAAGGGTGGTGGAGGGCGAAATCGTCAACTCTCCTATTGCGGAGAGCGTTTCAGCCGGTACACCAGCCCTTGGCGGCTCTGGCGACGGGATCGACGCTGGTGATGCAGCGTCCAACGCATCCAGCGCGGTAAATATAGAGACGGAGCAGGAGGAAGCGTCGGAGGTGGATCTG
>NW_017288631.1:0-249 GCF_001594075.2 Trachymyrmex cornetzi
CAGTTACAATGTTCCAAAGATCAAACTGTTAATAAATTTTCTGTCAAAACTATTATATTTTAACAACATATGTACAATGTATTATATGTACAGTAAGAGCAAAAAGTATTCGTACAAGAAAATTTTTTATAAAAAGTCTTATTTGTGGAAAATAATCACTAATTAGCAATTTTATACAATGAATATATTCTGTTCTAACATATACAAATGAGCTTCACATGTATTTCTGATATTATAAGCTAAATTTCT
>NW_017288632.1:0-249 GCF_001594075.2 Trachymyrmex cornetzi
CTTCTTCTGGCAGATTTAATAACCATGGCACTGATACTACTTCTAGCCATTTTTTCATTATATCGTTATTTTGGGGAAAATAATGCCCAGGACTTTTAGCAGAAGATTTACAACCTGGGATTATGCATTTCCAACCTATTTTAGTGGCCATTTTATTCTACAAGTAATTATTGTATTATTGAAAGACCAATTTAATTTTATAAAAATATTTTATATTTAAAGAAATGATAAATATATTTAATACCAGTA
>NW_017288633.1:0-249 GCF_001594075.2 Trachymyrmex cornetzi
ATCAGAGCGCACCATTTTCCCTGACAGTCCCGTCTAGGCCACGCCCACCTAGCGCCGGAGGTCCAGTAGAGGGGGTTTGTTTTGACGGCCCATAGCTGCCCACTTACTACTGATGACGTTACAGGGGGCGGGAGGGGGATGACGCCATAAATAGTGACGTCACAGGGTGAGAGGGTGACGTCACAGGGGAGGGAGGGGGATGACGTCATAAATGGTGACGTCACAGGGTGAGGGGCTGACATCACAGGG
>NW_017288634.1:0-249 GCF_001594075.2 Trachymyrmex cornetzi
ATCACATTTGACGAAACGTGATTGCATTAAAAATTAATTGACATAATATTTGATTATTAATGGCTTTTGTTTTTTTTTGTTTTTTCTTTTTTTGGTTCTTTCAATAATCTAGATTAGCATCTGGCAATCACGTAGTCGACACGGATACAAATTTTATATATAATTTCACGATAAAGATTTTCTACGTGCAATATATCTCTCTCTGCGGCAATACATACGATTGCGAATTTGTGGCGTTACATACTATAA
>NW_017288635.1:0-249 GCF_001594075.2 Trachymyrmex cornetzi
CAAAGTTCTTGATGAAGAGAATTTTTATAAAAGCATCTCCAAGAGTACAAAGGCGCAGATTCGTAGCAAATCAAAAATGTAGTCAAAAAAGTGAAAAGTACATCAGTAAGTCATAATAAGTATCCGCGATGAAAATTATTGCGCACAAAATTTCCCGATTCTGTGTTAACATTAGATTGCGAATTCATCATTTTGTTCTTGATTGTTAAATTATACACATCAATTTTTCCACTTCCTGTATCTGCTTCG
>NW_017288636.1:0-249 GCF_001594075.2 Trachymyrmex cornetzi
ATAATCATTTGAATTTTTGAAAGTGTTAACTTTGAACTGGTATCTTAAATAAAGTATCAGTTACTTGTCATGGTAATATATCATCAATCATTTAAATTTTTAAAGGTTTACATTTTTCAGGATACACTCTATACGTATGTTCACTTTGAACTGGCACCTTTGATAATATATCAAATACTTGTTATGATCAGGAGACGCGGTAGTGGCTCTGGCCGTGTTCAAAAATAAAAAATAAGAGATAAGAGACAC
>NW_017288637.1:0-249 GCF_001594075.2 Trachymyrmex cornetzi
GACGAAGAGAATCACCGCCGATGAGGTTCTAAGCAGCATAAACAACGGTACGGGCTTCACGGGGGGTTGGTGTGAGACGGCGACAGCTCTCCTGGATGCTCTGATTCCAAACTGTGTTCCCGAGGTGGATATGAGAGCACTATTAGGTGAGTCCATTGAAATGGACAATGAGCAAGAAGTGGGACTTTGGACGGCTGAAGAAGTAAAGGAGGCGATACGGGCACTCCCGAATCGAAAGGCTCCAGGGAT
>NW_017288638.1:0-249 GCF_001594075.2 Trachymyrmex cornetzi
TTTCAAACAAATATCACAATTGGTTTCCCTTGATTTGTTTCCTATAACAAAATCATTTCTCTCGGTGCAAGTTTAAAATCGTTTCTTAAAATAAAAGATATAAAAAAATTACAGTAAATGCAGTAAATCAATTTTTGAGCTACAATGTTAAATAATAGTTAATAAGGTGCCTAATACCTTTAATCGAAGCAGTATATTCGTTGATGCATGGAAGTAACAATTGCATATATAGGAATGCAACACGCGCAT
>NW_017288639.1:0-249 GCF_001594075.2 Trachymyrmex cornetzi
AATCATTTTGTTGAATCATAAAAATGATTTTATAGGAATCTCAAGCATGAGTAATATTGCACAAAGTTTTGATATTTTAGCAATTAGTTTAATGATAAATAAATTAAAATTATTTTTATTTGTGTCTGTTCAAATTTTCGATACACACTTCAGCAAAATCATTCTTTTTGAAGAGCTTAACGGAAGATGAATTAGTGTCATAACATACGACAATAAATAAAAGAAAAGAGCCTTATTTTAAACTGAAAG
>NW_017288640.1:0-249 GCF_001594075.2 Trachymyrmex cornetzi
TCTCGCAAGTGCTCGCGACGCGCGAATTACAGGTACCGCGGCCTCACCCCCAGGGGGCTGGCGCGACAAACGCGGGCTCGCGCTCAAGATCCGCCTGGAGGGGGATATAAGCCCGCCGAAACAGCGACAATTCGCTCATTGCCCACCGTTCATCGCTACACGCCTTCAGAGCCAGTGCGACGTACGGACAAGCAACTGGAGAGGCACAGGACTCGGCCCGGCAGAGTGCCAGCTGGACCAGCGCCGCAG
>NW_017288641.1:0-249 GCF_001594075.2 Trachymyrmex cornetzi
TAAAAAAAGATAGTTTATATTATTAGAATTGCAAACAATTAAACATAACTTATCTGGGTCTGATGAATAATAGCACTTCGGAACAAATTTTATAATAAAAAACAAAAAGCAGAAAATGTTTAATATTTTTATATTATAAACTATTTAATTATCTAAAATCACATATATAATCGTATTTATTTAAAATTAAAAGGACTAATTTCGAACATATTCCAAATTAGACCAATTTCCCCTATATTGTCAATTTTA
>NW_017288642.1:0-249 GCF_001594075.2 Trachymyrmex cornetzi
GAGAATAACTTGAGTTAAAGTGCGTCAATCTCTATTACAATATATCATATTTTGATAGTAAGTATAGCTTACTAGACAAGTGATTTTTACCAAATAATAAAAATAATAACAGGTGAAAAATTAATTTTATTTAAAAAAATTAATTATTTAAAATTAATAAAACAATTAAAATTAATTTTATTTGAAATTGCAAAAATAAGTTAAATTGAATATATAATAAATAAAATGATAGAATAAGACTACTGATTG
>NW_017288643.1:0-249 GCF_001594075.2 Trachymyrmex cornetzi
TACTTGCATTAATATATTTACTATTGCTGCAATATTTTTCACATAAATGTTTAATTTTTAACAATGCATCATAGAAGGCGTGGTTTAGAAATTTGACGATAAGCCATGCCAAAATCGCACGGGTTTCGAGCGAATTTCGCAAGGTGAAGTGGGGTGCTTTATGCGTACTGCGCTCGTGCGGCTATTGTAAAAAGCTGATACGACCATAGCACGCATCGTATTCTTTTTTTTCATAGCGATTCTTGTGCC
>NW_017288644.1:0-249 GCF_001594075.2 Trachymyrmex cornetzi
TTTACATATCAACTTACTTACTACAAACTTATTTATTAATTATAACTTCAACCATACAAATTATTACATATTTCACCATATAAAAAAATTTTTAATCAAAACAAATTAATAATTATAATTTCTCTTAATTTTAACTAATCCAATTTACTCATAAATTAAGTCTAACCGCTATTGATGGCACTTACCTACATTTATCCTTATTAAAATATAAATTACTAAATTTAATCTACTAAATTTTAATTATTATAA
>NW_017288645.1:0-249 GCF_001594075.2 Trachymyrmex cornetzi
CTGTAATTGGTCAATTTCTTACGGCATAAGGCATAAAACACCTATTGTAGATCCGGACTTACCCTGGATCGCTCTGCAACCAATCGGAAAACAGGATTCCAATACGAAGCAAAATCCATCGAAATCCTGTTTTCTGATTGGTTGCAGAGCGTCTTACGATGCAAATCGGATGTAGGGTGAATCCAGCGGGCGGCACCCAGTTGGACACGGCTCAATTGGACACGAGCCACTCACAGCGCTTGAGACTAC
>NW_017288646.1:0-249 GCF_001594075.2 Trachymyrmex cornetzi
TCGATGGAGCTCATATTCAGAACTCGATCGGTCTAGCCTTTATTTTAAAAAACCGAGAATTTCAGATGCTCGGATGCCCGCAACTCGCTGGCTCGCGTAAAGACACGCGTGTCTCGCACTGCGCGCCCACATGGCGCGAGACACAACCGTGTCTCTTGATACACAATAATGATGTCGAAACGTCTATAATTTATAAATTATATACAAACTTACCTTTTTAAAAAAAGGTAAAAAAAGCGCTAAGCGTTG
>NW_017288647.1:0-249 GCF_001594075.2 Trachymyrmex cornetzi
GTTGGCGTTACCGTGTGTCTGAACACTTTGGCTTTCTGACACTGTTGACAGGCTTGTGCCCACACTTGACAATCGTGCTGTATGTCCGGCCATACATATTTCTGTTTTATCAGTTTCGTGGTGGCCTTTATCCCTGGATGTGACAAACCATGCAGGGCTTGGAAAACCTGCTGTCTAAATGGCTTAGTCACGTAAGGACGTGCGACTGCTGTCGATGTATCGCAGTATAGTGTCAATTCTGAGCCTGGT
>NW_017288648.1:0-249 GCF_001594075.2 Trachymyrmex cornetzi
GCCGTGCTGACGTGCGTCGGAAGGCTGGTGATACAGCGGGTACGGGTTCTTAACAGTTGAGGAAGGCGTTGGGCACCGTCAGAAGTTACCGCAGGGAACCGAGAGGCTCGTGCTGTAGCGTATGACCGGCGTTCGGCGTTCGAGATAAGTTGACGACTCGGTGCGAGTACCGAGAGTATAGAGTATCGCAAAGGAGCGAAGCTCCGGAGATCACTTGTAATTAAGTCACCGATGTCATTTGTCTTACTT
>NW_017288649.1:0-249 GCF_001594075.2 Trachymyrmex cornetzi
GGTTACTATTGACTAATTAAATTATGAATATTCTAATGAATTTGCTCGCTTTTGTAATTTTCATCTCATTTCAAGATACACAATCGACCCCCGGAGAAAGCAACTTTGCAACTGTTGTAAAATTCTTTAATATAATTGGTCTTGCTCTTAGTTCGTTCCCGCAGAAAACAAAAAGTTACGTATTTGTTTCAATTTCTCAGCTTAAATTTGATGCTTTAAGTTCTCATTGTAGACAATGCTGTATATTGA
>NW_017288650.1:0-249 GCF_001594075.2 Trachymyrmex cornetzi
CCAATAGAAAAATATTGGATACATTGAATTGTTTGATTACTGAAGTTAGATTTGATGATCGTAGAACCATAAGGCGTGGAAATTGTTATATAACACCCATGATATTCCTAATATGAAATAACACATGTCCCTATGTTATAATGAAAATCGTTGCTAAAGTATAAATGTTATTGTACAATAATAAAGAAGACAACCGGAATGAACGTTGAGTGCCTGTATATTTGCGATGCTTGATTCCAACTATCTGAA
>NW_017288651.1:0-249 GCF_001594075.2 Trachymyrmex cornetzi
CCGAGAGACGTCGACTCGTTGAGGAATTGCACGCTCCTGCAAGAAGAAATTTTCCGCGAAGACACGTCATAGTCCGGGGATACGATGATCTGTGGCAGACTGATATAGTTGAGATGCGTCCGTACTCGAGCCTCAACAGAGGTCACCATTACATACTCATCGTCATCGATGTGTTGAGCAAGTACACGTGGGCCGTGCCACTCAAGAGCAAGGGTGGAAGCGAAACGGCTGACGCTATCGCTGAGATCG
>NW_017288652.1:0-249 GCF_001594075.2 Trachymyrmex cornetzi
AAAAATATTTTTGTATGAAAAGCAAAATCTATATAATAGGAATATAAAGAAATAATTAAATTGCAATTTGAATTCTTATTAATGTTTATTTATATCGTAAACCGTTATTAAAAAATATGTAAGAATTAATTTTTTTTATAATTTACAAGAAAAAAACAGAAGGAAAAAATTGCTCTTGATAACATGTAATATTAACTGTGCGATCTTCTGCAGAGTGACTCAATATATACACGAGGAAACGTATCCGGA
>NW_017288653.1:0-249 GCF_001594075.2 Trachymyrmex cornetzi
GAAGAAATATTTCGCGTTGGGTAAAACGCAAAAGTCATTATAATTGTATAGGACGAATGTATTTCGTTAGTCCAACACAAATAGATGTATTTCATTTACGATTATTATTACTCACTGTAAAAAGAGCTACAAGTTTTGATGATTTAAGAACTATAAATGGAGAAGTATGTCAATCGTTTTCAACGACATGTTTAGCTTTAGGTTTGATTGAAGACGATGATGAATGGAAACGAGCTATGAATGAAGCTG
>NW_017288654.1:0-249 GCF_001594075.2 Trachymyrmex cornetzi
GCATTTACATTTACATTTATTTCCAAAATTCATCGCTGAATAATTTTGCTTCGTTATTCTACGTGCAAATGCATTTCCGAGCTCGTTAGCAAACATTGCTCGAATACTATGCAGAATTGAGACGAGTTCTCGCGTGATAATAACGATCGAGATCGAACCGTGATCTCGGTCGCCTATAACACCCGTATGATCTAGGCACGGTAGAATAGAGTATCCAATCTTATATCGACTTACGTGCGCTCGCTGGCG
>NW_017288655.1:0-249 GCF_001594075.2 Trachymyrmex cornetzi
TTAGAAATTAATGTCTCCTTAACTATTGCGAAAATTGCAAAATGGTAGAGGACCTTTCGACTTAGTTTTTTTATTATGCATAGCACTGTATGATTAGTGGGTGTTATTTCAGTTATACCCTGTATAAATCTTTTGTTTATATATAAATTATATTGCATATTTTATAAAAGTTTATATACATATATTATATAAAATATAAGATATATTGTATAAAAAGTTATAGTAAAGAATATCAAAAATAAGAATATT
>NW_017288656.1:0-249 GCF_001594075.2 Trachymyrmex cornetzi
TTGTATTTTATCATTTTTATATTTTTAACATTTTTTAAAACTGATTAAATAGTAGAGGAGACCAGCGCCGATTGTCACAGTTTTTGATAATTGATTTTTAGAAAAAAATGGATTCCTGATTTTGAAATATTATATACGTTACAATATACCTACATCCTTTAGGTACTAAAAAAATATTACTCGTGTGTAAATTCATCATATCATAAAAATAAGTTATTTAATTTTAAATGAAGCTGCGAAAATATGACA
>NW_017288657.1:0-249 GCF_001594075.2 Trachymyrmex cornetzi
AAATTGTAGTTTAAGAACTAACGCAGAAAAATAAACGAAAAAGCGCTGTAAAATTGAAAGTTGAGGAAGTAAAGAATCCACTCTTGGCCAGGAACGTGGACAGGAGTCAAGTGTTAGAATCATTTCACACATTTTCACTCATTTAAATATGTTACAAATCAAAACAGCTTATTTTCTTGTCATAAGGTTCTGAGAATTTTTTCAGAATTTTTTCAGAATTTTTTAATACCATATTTTCTCATGTTGATA
>NW_017288658.1:0-249 GCF_001594075.2 Trachymyrmex cornetzi
GACTGATAAAAATACTTACAAGACTATTGAAAAAGATCCCACCAATAAAATGACGACGGAAATGCGTACAATTTTGACACGTTGGAAAAAGAGAGGTTACATTGACCAATCCACTTATAATAAATTACATATTTCTGATGGGGATTGTCCTAGATCTTATGGGTTGGCCAAAGTACACAAGAAAGATTATCCATTCAGAATGATTGTCAGTTGCACTAATAGTCCATTTTTTAATCTTGCTTCATATCT
>NW_017288659.1:0-249 GCF_001594075.2 Trachymyrmex cornetzi
GATCTCACCGATAGACACGCGGCGGACAAGGTACTCGCCGACAAAGCGTTAGGACGCGTCGTCTCGAGAGATTCGGCTCTGTGCGAGAGAGCCGCCGCTGCAGCCGTCTGGGCAACGATGAAAGCCAAGATCGACATGGGTATGAAACCGAAGAAGGAGACGACGAGGAAAAAGGCTACGAAAAATCGGATACTTCCGACGGCGAAACGTGGCGGCGCGTTACCGTTTCTGCCAATGCTGGGCGCTCTC
>NW_017288660.1:0-249 GCF_001594075.2 Trachymyrmex cornetzi
AATACATTAATAAAATTCAGTGTCAAGTTTCTAAGTTCTTTTAAAATGAGGTATATTCAAAATCAAGAAATAAATTATTTCTCGATCTATTTCGTTTCTAAAAAATATTTTCTAATCAACTATCGAAACAATATTCCTTTTAGTTTGACTTGTTTTATTCAGTTAATGCCCGTTTCTACCAATGTGGATCAACTTCAATCTCGGTTCAACTTACTTTTCACCTTTTCCTTATTCTTAAAACTAGAAAAA
>NW_017288661.1:0-249 GCF_001594075.2 Trachymyrmex cornetzi
AAGCCCTTGTCACTTCCTCTCTTCCCCTCGGCCGGGACCGGCCGGCTGCACATTTCGACGTTCAGCTGATTTTAAAAAAGTGAGAAAAGGAAGGCAAAAGATCCCTCTCTCTCTCTCTAAAAGAAGAGAGTGACAGCGCGAGGACAGAAGGAAGCGACAAATTTGCGAAGAGAAAGCGACGTAAAACCGTATGATCGATAAACGACCTCTTTCGTTTTATTTGTTTTGCAGATTCTACCATGCCGGTGG
>NW_017288662.1:0-249 GCF_001594075.2 Trachymyrmex cornetzi
CAATTGGAAAAACCGCGATACGTAATTTTTGCGCTTCAAACCGGAAAAAGAAACGTAACGTCAATAAATAGTTCACAATTCGACATATGTAATCTCACTAATGTGGAACTTTTTTTAAATTTTGATTTTTATTCTTACGACGATATGAATTTAGATTTTGTAAAAAAAAAAATACGCTGTACTGTACGATATATATGTAAAATTTCAAAAGACGCACTACGGTTACAACAATCGCGATCCTATGTTATC
>NW_017288663.1:0-249 GCF_001594075.2 Trachymyrmex cornetzi
TTGAAAAGAATCCTCACCGTTATCAATTCAGAGTATAATGTGATATGCAAGAGTGCAATGTCTTAGTCAAAAAGTGTAATGTTTCAAGCAAAAAGTAAATCACGTTGAAAAACTATATTACGCGTGCAAAAGATTCCATGAAGAAATTCAGCATTTATCTGTTATACTTATATCACCGTTCTTATATCAACGTTTTATATCAGCGACGAAAGTACAATGCCTCGGCCAAAGGTATATCTCGCGCTCGAA
>NW_017288664.1:0-249 GCF_001594075.2 Trachymyrmex cornetzi
AACGAACCCAATGGTAGGATACCTAACATCTCTGGCAACGGGGTTGCCTTTCGTGATGGCTCGCTCGGGCTCATCTGGTGGAGCTGGCGGTGCGGACGCGGCCTCGGGGGCCTCGAAACTTATTTTTCTGATCTCGGATATCTTCACTCATTTCCGAAACGGCGATTGGCCTAATACTCTCAATTCTGTTATCAGATTAGTCAGAATTCTAAGTAAAATGTTTGGGCCCCCCCCCCCCTCTCCCGTTGG
>NW_017288665.1:0-249 GCF_001594075.2 Trachymyrmex cornetzi
TCTTGCGGATTGTTCATTGACTCTGAAAATCCATGCCTGGGTTGCACTCCTGATGGATTAATAAATGAAGATGGTGTCGTGGAAATAAAATGTCCTCAGTCGGCTGAACATTTAACAGTAGAAGAAGTCGTAGAGACATTGGTCCCTTTGAGAGCCATCTTTAATAAGAAAGACCCAGAGAAAATAAATCGTAATCATAAATATTTTTATCAAATTCAGGGTCAGTTGAATATAACAAAGCGCGACTAT
>NW_017288666.1:0-249 GCF_001594075.2 Trachymyrmex cornetzi
CACTTTTTTATATCTGCATTATAAGCAATGTGCAACAAATATTCCATGCATCTTATTCGCGCATGAAGTGAAGATATACCGAATCTGTAGTGATCGGTATTAGAAACTTTTTTAGCAACGGCATCAAAGTTGTTCATTTCTTTCGGACTGGCTCCACATATGTAGCATTTCATTGACGATGATGATTCTGCTAATGTAGAACAGACTTTACCATCAACCATGGTTAATAGTAATTCATGTGAAACGATA
>NW_017288667.1:0-249 GCF_001594075.2 Trachymyrmex cornetzi
ATAATGGTTCAAATTTTGTTAAAGCATTTCGGTAAGATAATAATCATGATATACTTTTAAAGTGTTTTCTTACATTGTTTATGTATCTGTATGTGCGTGCGTGCGTGTGTATAAATGATTTTTTTAGAATTTTCGAAAAAAATGAAGATGAAAATGATGAGGAACCCACACATTTAAATATAAATAATTTATTAATGGGTGATGAAAAGAATGTTCTTACGGATGATTTTACTCTTCCGCCACATCATA
>NW_017288668.1:0-249 GCF_001594075.2 Trachymyrmex cornetzi
CGAGGGGGGGACGTCACAGGGGGATGGGAGGGTGTGACGTCATAAATGGTGACGTCATAGGGGAGGGAGGGGTGACGTCACAGAGGAGGGAGGGGTGACGTCACAGGGTGAGGGGGCGACGTCACTAGGTGAGGGATGACATCGCGGGGGTGTACGAGGACGACGTCACAGTGGGTGACGTTGCGATACAGGAGGATGTCCCGGGTGCAGGAAATTGCGTAGCGGAAATTACGTAGCGGGGAATGTTGC
>NW_017288669.1:0-249 GCF_001594075.2 Trachymyrmex cornetzi
AGCAAAATACGGAAAATTTTCTCTGTCTCTTCATCTCATATATCTTAAAATTATTAATCGGAATATCTTGCATATATGTTTTAGTTATAATATAGACGGAATTATTTTCTTTTTATAGAAAAGTGCGGTTGAGTTGGCAAATGAGGTAAGTTTTCCAAAAATACATTTATTAAATATTAGATATTTAAAAATCAAGAACAATTTTTATAATATATCGTTATTAATGGATAATTGTTTCTGAAAAAGGCG
>NW_017288670.1:0-249 GCF_001594075.2 Trachymyrmex cornetzi
CAAACAAAATTACCAGCTAAAATATGTCGACGGTTTCGTTAATGATAAGAAGAGTATTCTCTCAGAGGGACGAAAAAACTCGTCAAACGATTGGAAGATCGTTTGCGAAAGATCCCCGTAGTTCTAACAGCCAACAAAAATACGTTTCTAATAATCAAATCCATAGTAAAAACAAGAAAAATCGTTTCTCTGGTAAAACACTCACCTCTGAGTGAAATTCAAGAAATCCTTGTCGTTGAAATATTCGTC
>NW_017288671.1:0-249 GCF_001594075.2 Trachymyrmex cornetzi
TTTATTCTCTACTCTGTTGAATTTCTTGGTTTCGTTTTTCTCACCATTACCTATTGCAATTAACAGCTAATTGTAATTGATTGTCCGTGTTATTCAAATATTTCTATGTAACGTTTAAAAGGTAATATGTAATGTATAATCACTTTTCTGATGTAAAAGTATAAATATTATCGCGAAAGAATAAACGTGTTTGAGTTAAAAGTGCAGTAGAGGTAGCATGTCAACTTGTATCTTACTGTAATCCAACAT
>NW_017288672.1:0-249 GCF_001594075.2 Trachymyrmex cornetzi
AGTTGGCTTCGGCGTCGCTATGGACAGCGCTATCGAAACCGGGAGAGGAAATAGCCCGTCAGATGCTGTGGTTGGCGCACGATCGGGGCTGGATTTTGTGAAGGATATGCGGGAAGATCCAGAGCGCTACCTAAAGTGCTAGAAGTGCTTACCGTTGGAAGTTTTGGGAAAATAAAAGGGCTCGCATCTTGGAACGCTCTGCTTTATATACTATTCGTTTCATGACCCCTCGCAATAAGGGGATGTTTT
>NW_017288673.1:0-249 GCF_001594075.2 Trachymyrmex cornetzi
CATTATTTCAACAAAAGTGTTTTAAATCTCATTGCTAAAATATTTATATTAACAATCATGGAAACAACAAATAATAAATAGGACGAACATATATATTATATATACAAAGAGAAAAGCTTTTGCTATATCTGCACGTTTCATCTATGCGAAGTATTCGCGATTTAAAAGGACAGTTGACTCTTCTTGGAAAAGTTACATTACTGGAACGCGATAGCACGTTAACCATCTTTACTTCGAAAGTGATCGATG
>NW_017288674.1:0-249 GCF_001594075.2 Trachymyrmex cornetzi
CACAGGACAATATTGCACACATGACAATATTGCACACATGACAATATTGCACACATGACAATACCCAGTGAGAAATGACAATGGAATCGACATCGAATTGACGTCGAATCGACGTTAATTCGACATCGATTCCATTGTCATTTCTCACTGAGTATTGCACACATGACATTATTGCGCGCAGGATGTGATTGTCCACAGCGTATTGCATACAGGACAATATTACACACATGACAATATTGCACACAGGAC
>NW_017288675.1:0-249 GCF_001594075.2 Trachymyrmex cornetzi
ATCTCAAACAATAAAGAAACATTCATGATATTAAATAAATAAATTAAATATTGCGTACCAATTACCACGCTGACTCTCATTTGCCTGATCTTTGCTTCTAATTTTGATTGATTTTTTAAAAGAGAGTACATAAGAAGAATTCACTTTTATTATTATTTATTACATATTAATTCTTAATATGTACATATTATTTCTTTATTGCATTCTATTAAAATGTCCATAAAATTTATGGATGCATTATATTATTAG
>NW_017288676.1:0-249 GCF_001594075.2 Trachymyrmex cornetzi
ATTTATGTATAATTATATATAAAATTAAGCATAATTATGTATGAGCAATTTTTTTTATATTTTTCCAAATTTGTTTTTTTTCTAAAACAAACAATGTGAAAATATCCCTTTAATTATTTCTTATTTATGTTTCCACATTACTATTATTATTTCTATTACGCTAAAAAGTAATTTTATAAAAGAAAAAAGGATATATGAACATGTATGGACATATCTCATATATAATTATAAATGTTTATGATTATTTAT
>NW_017288677.1:0-249 GCF_001594075.2 Trachymyrmex cornetzi
TTGTGCTTGTCGCGTCTATCCCACCATGTTCAGCGAAATGACGATCGCGTATGTCACATATGGTAACGTTTGAAGTTCAAACGCTTGTATAGTCGAGTATCGGAAATATCGAATGACTAATCAGGCGATCGTCACATCATGTTGATTAGTGCACGCGTTTTTTCGATGTCTCTGAATGAGACATCTATATATCCATCATGAAGCTCAAGTGATTCAGACGATACAACTACGTCTAAATTTTATTAAATC
>NW_017288678.1:0-249 GCF_001594075.2 Trachymyrmex cornetzi
TTACGTGATACGATACTAATAGGTACGCAGAATCATATACGGGAAATCGCGCGTTGCAAAAATTAGTTGACCAAGTCGAAGGAGAATCATACATTGGACGATAGCGCATTCAATTTTAAATGCCCGAACGATAGCGATAGCGAGCATATTTATACAGATTGCACGATATCAGTGATAATTCAATATATTCCCAGTTGATTCTAATGTAGAATCATAATAAGTCAAAGATATTATCTGTTTAATTGCCAA
>NW_017288679.1:0-249 GCF_001594075.2 Trachymyrmex cornetzi
TATGTGTCGCATTACTTTCTGAACAACTGTTGTATAAGTATAACCCAACATGCGCTATAAGTATAACTTACTTGCTCTGTTATGAGTTCTCCTGCTCCACAATAGAGAAAGGTATTCATCAATAAGACAATAAATATTAATAGTGAAAAATATCCTTGTACGATAACAGTTTTATCTATTTTTCCGTCAGTAAATATCTTAAACATAAATTATAAGTTAGCAAAGGAACGTAGAGTAACTCCGGTATTT
>NW_017288680.1:0-249 GCF_001594075.2 Trachymyrmex cornetzi
CCGCGTTGGTTCCGTCTTCCTTTCTTTTTTTGCGACAGAAAATATCTCGATACATTGATTTAGGTATTCGCACGATAGATTGCTACGACTAATGCTTATTGTACCTACACTGGACGCGATCAGCGATGAACAATGATCAATATCCAATGAAAGCTCTGCTTTTTCTCACGTGATGACGTAAAACTTAGCTCTCATTGGATATCACACGTCGCTCATCGTTCATCACGTTCAGTGTACAATAGGCATAAC
>NW_017288681.1:0-249 GCF_001594075.2 Trachymyrmex cornetzi
TACGGCACGCATTCCGCATTATGCCGACCCTAACGAATAGCGCCCTGATTGGCATCGACCTATTGGCACAAATCGGCCTTGCAATCCCGCCCCCCGGATCGATAATACAGTAGACCGGCACTAGCCGGACCGCAGGGGCGGAAGGGCTCGCGCCGCGAAATGAGGAAGAACTCCGGCGCCTCCGCAAGTTCCTCGCCGACGAACTACCGCGGTTCGAGGCCATACGGGGCCCCACGCGCCTTACGCAGC
>NW_017288682.1:0-249 GCF_001594075.2 Trachymyrmex cornetzi
GAGCACATATAATTTTTCTGTGATAGATATGCGGCTATCCGGGAGAACTTTAAGTTGGAACTGGAGTGTGTGGGTCGTAAATGTCCGCCTGAGAAATCATCATTAATGGATAAGGATGTGTTTCAGGATTTTGCTGATTTTATAGCAAGAGTACTTAAGTATATGGACAGAGACAGATAAATGCACAAAGGTTTTTATACGAGGTCGACGATCTGAGATATTTACTCAAATACATATTGGTATTTTTGT
>NW_017288683.1:0-249 GCF_001594075.2 Trachymyrmex cornetzi
CCCGATTTTAATCGATAACGAGGCAATATTTAAGGGTCTGCGCACAATAGAGGAACAAGAATTAGATATTAATATTTCAACCTATCAGAAACCGTATACCGATGTAATCAGTTTCTGATAGGTTAAAATCTTAATATCTAATTCCTGTTCCTCTCTATTGTGCTCAGGCCCTTACGGTTTAATAATAATATTAAGGCGATGCTAAAGCCCCCCTGTTTTACCACATTCCTATTCGGTGGGATTTCTCCG
>NW_017288684.1:0-249 GCF_001594075.2 Trachymyrmex cornetzi
TGTAAATCTCAAAAGAGGGATAAATGTCAACGATGTCTTGGCATTTTAAACAATATTTGACATCCTCACAACTGGGAGGTCTTATTTTATAACATTGAAGGTATGAAGGAGCTATATAAATTTTCAAATTTTTGATATGAAAAATAAAACGTGTTTTAAATGATCGATGTAATATATTGTTTCTGGATCATTTTGGAGACTTATACTGACCGCCAAGATACCAGAAATTTATTCAGACAGCCACTCGAA
>NW_017288685.1:0-249 GCF_001594075.2 Trachymyrmex cornetzi
TTTACCAACATGAGTTAATTTAATTGTTTGATTAAATTATCGACTAAAATCATAGGGTGCTTTCCATTTGATGACACAAATCGACACAAGTGTTGTTCTATCTTTCTTGACAAGAAAGTGACAAAGATAGAACGACACTTGTGTCGACTTGTGCCATCAAATGCAAAGCATCCATAATCAATTATTAGGGTGTTATTTCATTTGTGCGTTTTTGTCGTAAGACAAAAGTATGCAGGACAGAGAGGTCCT
>NW_017288686.1:0-249 GCF_001594075.2 Trachymyrmex cornetzi
ATAATTACATATTTTACGTTGCTTGTATTGTCTATACATGAAAAAAATTCCTGTAAATTTAACGTAAATAATACGTAAATATTCCATATAAACGTAATTTTTAAATATACGGCATAACCCTGTTAACTTGAATAACATAGTTTTAAAGAAGCATCGGTGGCTTCAGTGGTCATCTCGTGAATTGTCATTAACCCTCTACCCGTGTTCATATCATTTATCACTGATCATGTTCAAAATGTGATCTTTTTG
>NW_017288687.1:0-249 GCF_001594075.2 Trachymyrmex cornetzi
CTCTAGAAAGACTTGTAGCTTGTGGTGATCTTATTGATAAACTGTTATTGCGTTTAAGAAAAGATGCGAACCAATCTTCACCTGCCATTTTCTGTTTATTCCAAGAATCTGGTACTTTATTTCCGTTTTTTATTGCAAATTGATAAGCCAATTTTCTTACTTCTTTAGGTGTTAAACCATAATAAATATCTGCTGCTTTTTTAATATATTCCACTAAAGCAATTTCTTCCGTATCATTCAAAATTTGAC
>NW_017288688.1:0-249 GCF_001594075.2 Trachymyrmex cornetzi
TTATACTTCGTTATTGCTTATCACGGAAAGGGCGGGATCTCCGTCTTTTGGTAAAGGTCAGAATATTTGTCTTACGTCGTGACCTTCGACAGGTTTCCTCACCCTCGACAGAGGAAGGGCCTGCCGAGAACCATTTAGATTTTAGACGAACGGGGATTTCAGAGCCAGTTGAAGACCCTCGTACGCTACAAAGGGATCTTAACAAACTGCCGTACCGTTTCCGTGCAACCATCGTGTTCGCTCTGTACA
>NW_017288689.1:0-249 GCF_001594075.2 Trachymyrmex cornetzi
TCTTGATAACGAATTTGAGGGCGCGGCGCGCGGTCTTCCGCGACGTTTCGATTATTTTGACTGCCTTAAGAGTGAGCGCAAAATTCAGTGTGCACATATTTCGAAACTAGAATGTCTAAGGAATATTTTGATACCTTTATCAATCGAGTGCGTAATTATTTGACGCTCTTGATAACGAATTTAATAGCGCGGCGCGCGGTCTTCCGCGACGTTTCGATTATTTTGACTGACTTAAGAGTGATCGCAAAA
>NW_017288690.1:0-249 GCF_001594075.2 Trachymyrmex cornetzi
TATTATTCTAGTTGAAATAACCAGAATTTTGATCGATTAGAATCTTCTGACTCGTTCGTTTTCGTTCAGAAATTTTTCTTTTTAGTGTACAGATTTCTGGATTTGCTACAAAATTTCTCCGAGGTAAAGTGAGATCAATTTTATTGAATAATTTACGATTGTGTGTGTACATGGAAGTAACTATAATTGCGTTCACATAACCTCTTAATTTTATTAAAAATTTTTTATTTCAGAAAAAACATTCCAATC
>NW_017288691.1:0-249 GCF_001594075.2 Trachymyrmex cornetzi
TTTCCTTTGTTTGAACATATAAGTAAATATTAAGTTGGAAATATGTTTGTACAATTAATTTTTATCCTATTATAAATACAATGTACATATACAACTATCTTATACGATATTATATCAACACAATGTACATATTTTATTTTGTATGATGGGGAAGTCATAATAAAAAATAAAGGATGTATTTTTTGGTATAAATTTTTATTTCTTACAAAATAATGCACTTCGACATATACTTCTGGTATATCACAATCG
>NW_017288692.1:0-249 GCF_001594075.2 Trachymyrmex cornetzi
GCATGATCGAAGTTGCATCTCCGGTTAGAGAACGATAAGCAGTCTCTTCCTCGACCCCGATGAGCTTGATCGATTCTTACATCATCGTTCTGCTCGGGACATTGCGTAAGAATAAGTACATATTTTCCATTCATTTGCGATTTTTTCTCCATCTCAAGGAGCGATCGATCATGCATCCGGTTCAGGAGTTAAATACGCTGCAGTGGCAATTCTCAAATTTAATCGGTCGATCAAGTGACCGGTGTTAAT
>NW_017288693.1:0-249 GCF_001594075.2 Trachymyrmex cornetzi
TTCCGGCTTCAGCGAATTGTTGAGATCGGCAGAGCAATTGTCTGCAACCGTCGAGGGAAATGAGGATCTGCCGCAGGTCGAAAGAAATCTACGACAAATATTGGAGGCGTCCAACGAGCTATGGTCTCGGGTTACGCAAACAAGCACACAGGATAATGAGGCACAAGCGTAAGTTCATCCCGGCGATTTATTCCCGGATACATATGATACATTTTTTGTAGACTTCACAGCAATTTGAAATTGCTTTTT
>NW_017288694.1:0-249 GCF_001594075.2 Trachymyrmex cornetzi
GAGGAGTAGGGGGCTGGAGGCCAGTGCCCCCGATGTAACATTCCGGGGGCCCGAGCCATATGCTATCTCCCCGGGGGAACTTGGGGCGCCCCTCTCCGGGATTTGTCCCGGGGAGGGGTGGGGGTATACCCCGGATGGCGGATCCGCTGCGGGGTTGGGGGTTCTTTAGAAATGAGTTGCAAATCAAACAAAGGAAGGACGCCTGTGGCGAGCACAGGCGAGGGGGAGGCGAAGGCCTGCCCGGGGGAG
>NW_017288695.1:0-249 GCF_001594075.2 Trachymyrmex cornetzi
ACGTGTACAAAAAATAATTTTAATAAGAAATAGTATGGAAATGATATATTATAAGATAATTACAAAAATCTCAACTTTTTTATATAACGACTACTTTAAATATTCGGGATGATTTATGCAAAGTATATCACTGCGATGCAGAGATTGATTATATTATTCTGTAAATAAACAAAATATTTCGGGTTAAAACTTTGACATTTAAATGTTTAAATTTTTGTTTATAAAAGTTCATAATTACAAGCATATATA
>NW_017288696.1:0-249 GCF_001594075.2 Trachymyrmex cornetzi
TTATGATATTTATCTTATAATATTTTATAAAATTACGAAGTTATGTTTCTTTATGCAAATTTTCAGCCTGTTTTTACCAAATATAATTACTAGTATGTATCAAAGTCTCTATAATTACTGGCAATTATAGAGACTTTTAATAAATTAAATCTTTTCTAAATACATACATATATTGTCAATTTAAGATATAATTTAGCAAAAACGAGCTATAGAGGCCCTCCACCACCCCCGCCAATTTTATTGGCGGGG
>NW_017288697.1:0-249 GCF_001594075.2 Trachymyrmex cornetzi
AAATTGTTATTGCAATGTTTACACGGAATGCGACAGATAAAGTGTTACATTATAATAATGTAAGGATTAAATTTGATGTTAAAAAAACTTTTTTTTTTTAATTTAATTTAGTTTATTGCAAAACGCTGTAGAAAAGATTACATGCTAACAGAGCAATAAACATAAATATATATAATATGTTAGATAAGACTGTAGTAGCTTGCAAATGCGGTTAGGCGTCAGCAAATCTGCTATTACAAAGCCTTCCAG
>NW_017288698.1:0-249 GCF_001594075.2 Trachymyrmex cornetzi
GGTATTTAATACAGATGAAAGATGTTTTATAATATAGATATGTTTAATAATACAAACATTAATAATAACATAATAATAAAATTAATAAACATTGAACGACTATTGAATAAATGATACAATTTATAAAACGAAATTAAATAATAATATTTTTAATTAAAAAATATGGTTATAGTGTAAATGTTCAATTTAAGGGGAGATATACACCTAGCATGGTCGAAAAAATCGATTTTTTTTTGCATTTTCTTGAAG
>NW_017288699.1:0-249 GCF_001594075.2 Trachymyrmex cornetzi
TAAAATATTGATTTTTATTTTCCAAATTTTTACAAAAATTCTAACTGATCATTTTAATATAAAATATAAATGTTTATTACAAGTTGGATAAAAAAATTAAATGCAGAGAAGATATTATATCTATGTATCGTTTAAAGCTCTTAGGCACGTAATTAAGTGTATGTATGTATAAAAGAATGAACGTGCCAAATAATCCTGGAATATTGTTATTATTTATAAATATTTTTTGCCTGCCCAATAACACGGTCT
>NW_017288700.1:0-249 GCF_001594075.2 Trachymyrmex cornetzi
TTTAAGTCGGTGTGAGCCGCTGCCTATTAATCTACTTATGAAATATCGCGGCGCCGATGAGCGATACTAAATTAATTATAAATGATAGATAGAGAGAGAAGCGCATTTGTGTTGCTTCCTGTTATTCTTATTGGAAGTGACGGCATCTGTTAATCAGACGTTAACTCTCTATAGGAACGAGTGTTGCGTATTTGCAATGTTTACTTTAAAATTAAATTCGAAATAAATTCGAGATAAACTCGGAATCTG
>NW_017288701.1:0-249 GCF_001594075.2 Trachymyrmex cornetzi
CATTTTTATAGTTTATTTATTTTATTTGTTATTGGTATTATTGTTACAAAATTTAAAAAAATAAAAAAAGTAAAAAATATATAAAAAATAAAAAATTTATAAAAATTTCAAAGTTTCTATGTATAAGTACTTTATATTATTTTCAAAATAACACAAAGTTACATTACGATCTATTCATTAATTACAATGACAGAACAAATAAATATTTCGTTTATTTACAAAACAACTAATCTTTGAGTCGTAATGTAA
>NW_017288702.1:0-249 GCF_001594075.2 Trachymyrmex cornetzi
TATTATTATTAACATTATTATTGTTGTCAAAACGCGGATTGTTAACATGGTATTGCCGTTTGCGACATTCGTGGAACAGATGTCCGAAGTTTTTACAGTATGTGCATATTTTTCGTGTGCCGTCAAAGGCGTTTATATTGTCGGTCGGTCTGTGGTGATTGTCGCGTTGTAATATCCTTGTCTGTATATTGCCGTTGGTATTAGTGAGGTTTCCTTCGTGAGAGTTTCGACTGTTTTTGTATCTTGCCT
>NW_017288703.1:0-249 GCF_001594075.2 Trachymyrmex cornetzi
TTCAGAATGGATATGCAATAGCTCCTGACAAACGGAGCTATAATCGATCGTGTACCTGTACAAAATTTCCTGTAGTTAACAAAAATAGATGTAAATAAATTGGTTAAACATTCCAGAATTTTAATTCTCCATTTTACATTAGTACTTTTGAATTGTAACATTGTTATTAATTGTGCCACACAGAGCCTACCTTCATCATTTTATGTAACCTACAATATACATACCCCTAAAATTAGGTAATATTTTATG
>NW_017288704.1:0-249 GCF_001594075.2 Trachymyrmex cornetzi
TTTATTTAGGAGAAAATAATCCCAATGAAGTTAAAAATTACGTTTATAAAGAAGTACTCGAATAATGATGTACGGATAAGTGTTAAATAATGAAATAATTTTACTATGACATCTAAAATTTGATTAGATATTGATTAAAAAATAATTTTGTATAATAGAACCATTAAAATAATTATAAAAGATATTTAAATTAATTGCTTGAATATTAAACATTTTTGTAATACTATTGTTATTATTTTTAATTATTCT
>NW_017288705.1:0-249 GCF_001594075.2 Trachymyrmex cornetzi
AGTAATGACAATATAAAGATAATTATATCTTTACCTATATGAATCAGGTGTCGCAAAATGCCACAGTGCTATTAAAAACTGCTCTTCTCTGGTGTTTACTAATTCAATTCCATTACCTGCACCATGAAGTTTTTCTTCAATTTGATTTAAAATATATTCAAACGTTGAAGGTAAGACTAGTTACTATATAGTAACATTCAATTTTTAAAGTATGAATCATTATGTATATACACTTCAGAATTCGAGTAT
>NW_017288706.1:0-249 GCF_001594075.2 Trachymyrmex cornetzi
AAATTTTGAGCTGTAGGCAATAATGTATGTAGGCAATAGAGCTGTAGGCAATAATACATGTAGGCAATAATACATGTAGGCAAAAGTAACTCCGTTTCTCACATTTTTATTTGTGCGCAAAGGTGTGTGACAAGCTTTTGCTCTGACAAGAAGCCCTCTCACTGTTTTGGATATACCTTTCTACAAATTCTGTCTATTGAATCTATATCTTGAAAAATTAAATAAGTTTTTAAACGACTCCGTTTTTTA
>NW_017288707.1:0-249 GCF_001594075.2 Trachymyrmex cornetzi
CTTAATTCCTCACTGGATTAAACGTTTAAACCAATCATATTAAAGAATCTTACGACAGTTACAGCTGCCTTTTTTTTTGCTGTACGCAGCCGTTGAAATAATACTCAAAAAATATAAAATTCGACGGTTGGCAACACATTTAGTACGCCGTGCGTTTCGGGCGGATCAACGCAACGAGTCGAGTAATGTCGAGTATAAAAAGATGTAATAGAATTATAATTAACGCTATATTTCGATGTTTTCCAGTCG
>NW_017288708.1:0-249 GCF_001594075.2 Trachymyrmex cornetzi
TGATCAAATTTATATCGAGCAGAAAAGTGATGCATTCACCTCAGGCATCAAACGTTCAATACCGCTAAATTTTGAATACGAATTATGAATATTAAAACATGTCTTAAAATTTTTTGAAACTGAAAATAAATTTTATTTAATTTATTGCTTAGAACTCGTTATTTTTTGAAAGATTTCTTCTATTTAAAAAAATATATGTTATATTATAAACGAGAATCGATCATCTTCTAGTAGTATACTTCTGCAAAT
>NW_017288709.1:0-249 GCF_001594075.2 Trachymyrmex cornetzi
CGTTCTTTTTCTAAACCAAAACAACCGGGCTTGCATATTCAGATAGAGACGGTTGGATTATCCCGTCGCGTAACTATTCACGTATTTGTTTATCGACAAATTCTTTTTCCGCAGGTGCCAAACGTCTAGGCTGTTGCCAAACAGGCTCATCGTTCTTTCGTGACTATCGTCATTATAACACCGGCTTATCTTACTTTCGTTGGATTATACTCGTCTATCATTAGGTCTGTTCGCGTTGCATGAAATCCC
>NW_017288710.1:0-249 GCF_001594075.2 Trachymyrmex cornetzi
TATATATATTTGTTGTTAATTTTTTATACTTTGGCTCTTTGCCCGTTCTTTACTTGAATTTATGTAAAAAAATACTTTTCTATTTATGATATATTAATTTAAAGTTATAAAAAAGCAGTCGGAAGACGCAATATCAAACATACTGTTTCTTAAATATATTTTTTGATATAAAATTTTCTATATTTAATATATACGGTAATAATAAATTAGTTTTAGATTCGTGTAATTTTAGTTTTAGATTCGTAAGAC
>NW_017288711.1:0-249 GCF_001594075.2 Trachymyrmex cornetzi
TTTATGATATTCTATCTTGGCTACTTTTTTCTTGTATTAATTTCGTTTTGAAAACAGAAAATGTGTTTCAAAGGAGAGAATATGTGTTTTAAAACAGAGAACTTGTCTGCTTTACTACATTTCGAGAAGAAACGAAGTATTAAATATACCTTAATATCATCAATGTTATTTGAAAGTATATGTCATGATTATTGAAATTTGCGAAAGGTTGCCCATTTTCGAAAGTTTCATCAAAAAATACGTAGGCAC
>NW_017288712.1:0-249 GCF_001594075.2 Trachymyrmex cornetzi
AAATAAAAATATAAAGTTATAAATATAAAACAAGAACAAAGAGACCAAGGAGAGAAACTTCGTTCACGTTACCGCGAACAATTCTAAATAAAGTGGATCTAATGTATGCGTATCATTTTGTAAATTTAAACTCTGTTTCTGTTGTTTAATATGGATCATTTCTGAAATCAATCTTTTATTGAGTGTCCTTTCCTTATCCAATATTTTAATATTTTCCCAATCAAATTCATGGTGATGACCAATTCTATG
>NW_017288713.1:0-249 GCF_001594075.2 Trachymyrmex cornetzi
AAAACCGGAAAGTGTATAATTATCGGGCGGTACCTCTTCACTCATCAGTGGTCGAAAAATTGAAAAACGATATTTTTGCAATTGCGAATGAATGTGGAGATCGCGAAATCGAGAGCAAATTAGAAGCTGTAGGCGTAAATGGGACAATTTACTATCATAACCCGTGCAAAACCATGTATTTTAAGCAAAATATTATGAAACCTGCAACTGATACCGATTGGCATAAAAAAAAATTTCATGAATTGACGT
>NW_017288714.1:0-249 GCF_001594075.2 Trachymyrmex cornetzi
ATGCTCATTGTTACCTGACAAGAAAGTGTAGATATGCCATTATACTTCAAGCTGTATGTGATGCAGATATGCGTTTCATTGATTGTTATGCTGGATATCCTGGTTCTGTGGGGGATCTTAGAGTTTTCCGCAATTCTGATCTTTGGAATTGTGTCAACAGAAATCGTCAGTCTTTTTTTCGTAATGAAGAATTCATAATAGGAGACAAAGCATATTCTGTACTTGGATGGTGTTTGACCGCTTATAAGG
>NW_017288715.1:0-249 GCF_001594075.2 Trachymyrmex cornetzi
TTTGTAATAAAGGCAATTTGAAGCTAATAAATGTTTATTTTACGATATGAAGAATTTGTGCCAATGGTGCCAAAAAGTTTCTTCTTCATGAAGATATGAATCGATTAGATGCAACCAAAGCATATCGTAAAAGGTAAAAATGGTTTATAATTAATATTAATCATTCTTTGCATATATTCATATTTGTGACATTTAATTAAAAAATTGCTTCCTGTTAAATAAATATAGAATAAATAATATAAAGTACAA
>NW_017288716.1:0-249 GCF_001594075.2 Trachymyrmex cornetzi
TTCCTCCTAATGCAACATTTCATTTGCAATTAGTATTTGCTTTCTTGTATTTCCGTTGTTTAGTAATACATAGAACAACATTGTCTCCTACACGGCATACAAATGTTTTAAAGAAGAGAATATCTGATTGTTGCAAGACATTTTACTATCTCTTGTTTACTTCAATCCATTAGCACTGAATGTTGTAAAAATCAGGTGCTAACGAAGCCAAGATGGTGACTGTCATCGCTGCTACTACTTTAAATCCAC
>NW_017288717.1:0-249 GCF_001594075.2 Trachymyrmex cornetzi
AGCGCATTGCACACACGACATTATTGCACACGACGTTTTGCACACAGGACATTATTGTACACAACGTATTGCACACATGACATTATTGCACACAGCATATTACGCACAGGGCATTATTGTACACAGCGTATTGCACACATGACAATATTGCACACTGCGATTTGCGCACAGGACATTATTGTACACAGCACATTGCACACACGACATTAATGTCCACAGCGTATTGCACACAGGACAATATTGCACACA
>NW_017288718.1:0-249 GCF_001594075.2 Trachymyrmex cornetzi
TCGTCAGGAACTTGTTGTAACGTTTTTAATTTCTTCATCGAAGGATACATGTATTCAAGTTCTATAGCAATTGTCTTTCTCCTATTCCCCTTCACGAACCTTCTGTGAGCTTCACCATCTTCGTGTTCAATGTTCTTAGTCATATATACATTGACAATTGTATCATGAAAGGGAGTAAGAGATTGTCTTTAACTATAAATTTGTATCTAGTGCAGTTCGAGTTCTTACATTTTCTGTAGACGCTGAACA
>NW_017288719.1:0-249 GCF_001594075.2 Trachymyrmex cornetzi
CACGAGTCCGCCGTCGACAAGTCCGCACAGTGACGGACAAAATGTCACGTCACAATACATACAGGGTGTTTCATAATTTTTAATTAATATTTTAGAGAGTGAAAGAGGATGCAATTATGAACAAAAGTTCTTTTCCCAGTTTTGGCTCAAACCACTATTTACCGAGTTATTAACGATTAAATTTGATTAATCAGATAGCGGGCAGATGGAATATCTAGGAACATAGTTTTAATTTTTCGCATTAATAAA
>NW_017288720.1:0-249 GCF_001594075.2 Trachymyrmex cornetzi
ATAAAAAAACATTGCACCGATGCGACGAGTCGGTGCTTCAGTCTTCATCTTTCGAATTTTTGAAGTCGAGAATATACCGGCACCTCGACAATTTAGTATTATCCATCGTGAAGATGTATGGCAATCTGATAGCTACTGAATCGTAATGAATAGAAAAAATTAAATTTTTGAAAATTACAGAACCTGTAAAAAGTAGAACATATATTATATGTGTATTATTTTTTATAAAGTTTTTATAAAAAGGAAAAT
>NW_017288721.1:0-249 GCF_001594075.2 Trachymyrmex cornetzi
AGATTGCCGCGCGACGCCGACATTCGCTACAGTCCTTTATCTTAGGTGTGGGACCGTCGATGTACGTTCGCTGCCACGGCTGATTGTAGTGCTCGTCGCAGCGACGATAGGTTCGAACATCCGAATCAGCCTTCACGTGTTCCGGAAGCTTGTCTCAGACGCGTTCGATGTAGTCGCCGTACACGTGTAAGAGTACGACTTTTGGTATATACTGCAACTGCTCGACGCTCAAGTCTCGAATATCGGAAG
>NW_017288722.1:0-249 GCF_001594075.2 Trachymyrmex cornetzi
ATGTATATTAATAAATTAATAATAATAATGAATTATTATTGTATAAATTTTATTTTTATTTTGGCAATTAATTTATCAATGGTTATATATAACTGTAATATATTCACGCGCGCGCGCGTGTGTGTGTGTGTGGGCGCGTGTGTGCGCGCGTGTGCGCGCGCGTGCGGGTATGTGTGCATACACATTAGAGTTCTAGTTTAATCTATCACGTCCCTTAATTATTTTTGGGATTAAGGTAATCACATTAAA
>NW_017288723.1:0-249 GCF_001594075.2 Trachymyrmex cornetzi
ACGCTCGCGTAGCAAGTCTCGGTCTAATTTTCACCGAAAGAAGAATTTTAGATCCAAGTCAAAAGACGTAGCTGATAAATTTAACTCGGCAATTTGTTATTATCATAGGAGATTTGGCACAAAAGCTATTAAATGTACTATACCTTGTTCTATGTCCAAAACTTTAACCCTCACTGATAAACAGGGAAACTAAGTTTGCCGTTGGATGTCAAGGCGTCAGACAACGGGTCTATTAATAATCGCCTCATT
>NW_017288724.1:0-250 GCF_001594075.2 Trachymyrmex cornetzi
AAATTGGACCAATAATAAAAAATGGACAATAAGAATTCAAATTTTATATCATTAAAAAATATACGCATAGATCTAATTCTATGAACTTTGAGGTAAAAATTCTGAAAAAAAAACGAAATATAAATTTAAACGAATTTAACAATCGAAGATTAATTTGACAAAGTACTATTATTTAAACAAGAAAAATTGATAAACGTGAAAATGTAGTTTCAGATTTCAGAAATAGTCCGATGAAAAACGTATCTCTTAT
>NW_017288725.1:0-250 GCF_001594075.2 Trachymyrmex cornetzi
ACGACGTTTCACAAAAAGCTGCAATACGCAGTAAAGCTAAAGGGATTCGAAATCGTTTCGAATTACTGGAGACAGCTTTCATGCAATGTTTGTGGAGTTTTTTACTTTCGAGATTCAATTCTGTTAGCAAAAAATTGCAATCTACGCAAACTAACCTGAATGAAGTTGTTCGATTGTATAAAAGTCTTATCAAGACTGTGGGTGACGCACGTGAAGACTTCGACTATTTTGAAAAGAAGGCATTCGATTT
>NW_017288726.1:0-250 GCF_001594075.2 Trachymyrmex cornetzi
TTCTATTTTTTTGATTGTCAAATAAAAAGAAAAAAAATGAAAAAAAATCGAATTATTTTTTAATCTGCGGAGACGTAGCGTCAATTCAATCGTATTATAACTAGGCCAGTCAAATAGCACATTCATAAAAGAAAGTGAAGGGAACAGGGGTTTTTTTAGTGGGTCTTGAAAAAGGGGACAAGGAGAACTTAACCCCAAGTTTGCACCCCTGTAAACCTTGAGCTTTTTTAAGGGGGCTCAAAAACGTGTT
>NW_017288727.1:0-250 GCF_001594075.2 Trachymyrmex cornetzi
ACGACAATCGAGCATAAGCTATCGGAACAGACTCTGTCATGATTTATAAAAGAAAGATTTTGTGTCGAATAAATAATTGTTGTACATTCACACTGGATAAGCAGTTCTCATATGGACATAATAACAGGTAATTTTAATAAAATTAAAAAATAATTTTAGTTGTATCCAACAAATTAATAATTAATGTGAATTTTATTAGAATTTGGAAGTTCTTGTTAACGTGATCCATCTCATTCTTGATGACAAATTA
>NW_017288728.1:0-250 GCF_001594075.2 Trachymyrmex cornetzi
GTTTCCAATTTCCAATAGTTAGTTCGTGAATAAAAGTTATAATAGTATATGGACTAAAATTTATATTTTAAGTCAAAAATATATTTTTTTTTCTTGAAAATCAAACTAAAAAAATCGTAGTACTTTCTTTAAACATTACAAATTTCAACAAATACTTTGTTTGTGAACATTACGAAGCAATAACAAACGAAATAAAACAATATCTCTGTATACACCTATTTTCAGAAACATAACAATGCACATATTACTT
>NW_017288729.1:0-250 GCF_001594075.2 Trachymyrmex cornetzi
TTTCTGCTTTAAAATTAAAAAGATTTTGTTACAATGTTCAATAATTAATTGTCCCAACTTACAGTTGGTTTAGTTTTCTTTTTTCGTTCTTTTATCGAATGTGCAGTATCAGTAATGGTTTTGCTGTAATTGCGAAATTCCAGGGAATGGAAGTAACTCGTTACTTGTAATGAAGTTATCAAATTAATTTTTGATAACTTTATTGGTAACTGCGTTACTTTTTTTCTTTGGTAACTGTAACAGTAACAAA
>NW_017288730.1:0-250 GCF_001594075.2 Trachymyrmex cornetzi
TGGCCGCATATTCCTAACTCTCGATCGCGTAGAAATTGTACCGGTGATATTCGCACACTTGTGTCTCTCTCTATCGCGGATTTTTCTAGAACGCGTATCGCATCTTTTCTAGTATACCGTACATCTGTGTTTCGTTCACAATACCGTACGTCCATGTTTCATTCACAATACTGTTCACAATACTGTTCACAATAGTTTTAATTTGTGTACTGTGGGCATCTGTTGCATGGATATATTGTGTACAATGCCA
>NW_017288731.1:0-250 GCF_001594075.2 Trachymyrmex cornetzi
TTTAATTATAACTTTGCAGTTCGTATTTTGCGACATAAGTGGAAAATAATCTGATTTCCACGACTATTAAAGTTCAAATTAGCGACCATGTAACGAAAAATAGCGCGCGAGTTTAAAAATTTTATGTTCGTTTCTGCAATGTAGATTAACTTTAATCTCAGTCCAACTTACTTTATCTTTATCTAGCTCTAAGAATTAGAAAAAAATGAAAAATAAATTGAACCGAGATTAAAATTAACTATAACTTTGT
>NW_017288732.1:0-250 GCF_001594075.2 Trachymyrmex cornetzi
CGACGACGATTCAAACGACGACGACAATCTCATAATCAAAGATGACCACGGTCCACCAGATGTAACCGAAGGAACCGCAACCGCTCATGGAACGGAGCGTAGAGTTAGGGTATCTCGCGACCCTTTGGTCCTGCAAGATGACAACAGAGTCAGAGTCCAGACACAAGCTTTTGCATAACGCATAACACATAGTGTATAAGCGAATCAACTAATCAAAAGCTTTCCTTTCCTCTCATTCCATGGAAAAGAA
>NW_017288733.1:0-250 GCF_001594075.2 Trachymyrmex cornetzi
ATCATAAAATTTACCCACCGCCACCCCCATCGTTTTATAATTGTGATATAAAATATATTCATAATACTGTAAAATTACCGACGTATAATTTTTTCGTTTTCATCATCTAATCTTCTTTTGTTAAATATTGAATTACAAACAAATGGAGATCGTTATCGAATAAATTGCTTGTTATTATCATTTCCTGGCCTAGTCAATAAATATACCAGTGTATAATTCCATTTTCGTTCGATTTTTTTATTTACAGTAC
>NW_017288734.1:0-250 GCF_001594075.2 Trachymyrmex cornetzi
TGCTATTAGTATCTTACTTCGCACTTCTTGAAAATCTTTAGTTTTTACTTAACATATTTTTTAGTTATTACTACCATATAAATAATTAATTTAAACAATAATTATATTTGTATTAAGTTTACTGAATAAAAATGTTTATTTAACATCCATATGTTGATATTTTATTATATTAATATCTGAAACTATCTCTTAATTTATAGAATAATTTTTTCATATTTGAGAAAACTATACAACATGATCATTACTGCTA
>NW_017288735.1:0-250 GCF_001594075.2 Trachymyrmex cornetzi
CATAACGCATTACTAAAAGAGAATTATGAACTTCTTTGAGGAACATATATCAGCGAATACGTGGTGAGCATATTAAAAATCACATTAGACGAAACGTGATTGTATTGTAAATTAATTGACAGAATATTTGATTATTAATGATTTTTTTTTGGTTATTATTTTTTGGTTCTTCCAATAATCTACATTAGCATCTGGCAATCACGTTTTCGACGGACACAAATTGTATATATAATATTTTACAATTAAAAAA
>NW_017288736.1:0-250 GCF_001594075.2 Trachymyrmex cornetzi
ATAGAGGGAGGCGGAGCCGACTCGAAAATCGGCCGAAATGTGCATTTCGTGCCGAGCCCTGCTCTAATCTACTGAGATATTAAATGTTCTTTAATAAAAATTGCCTTGCCTCAAGGTCTGTATTGCCATTAATAATCGTAGTACATTTGATCCTCTGTTACTGAAAAGAAAGAATGAAGTTTGACGTGTACAAATATAGCGCTGAATCACGGCGGTCAGGATTAGCAGCTGCAACAGAAGTAAGGTAAAT
>NW_017288737.1:0-250 GCF_001594075.2 Trachymyrmex cornetzi
CCATTGCGATTCCCGCCTCTGCGTAAAGATCTCGAAGAGAATTCTGTGTTTCCAGTTCGGAATACACGGAACTAGAGCTATCAGGATAAAAAGTCGATAAGGGAGGCAGATTTAGGGTACGAGATTTAAGAGTAGGACTAATATGATGGGAAGAAGAATCCCAACCGGGCCCCCAGCCCCCCACGGGGGAGGTCATAACGCCACTAAAAACGCTCGAAATCCAATTAATATGGAAAAACGACACTTTCGT
>NW_017288738.1:0-250 GCF_001594075.2 Trachymyrmex cornetzi
TCTTTCCGAAATCTCCTTACTTTTGCCCGTAACCAATTCGCGATGACAGGGATGGATCGCAAAAGGTGTGGGAAATTTGTCGGAGGGCGAGAGAGATAAGCTACAAGAATAACATACTCGAGGATGTAATAATAAAAACAAGTATATTTGGAAAAAGATGATAAAGCAACACTAATGTCATCGGCGTGGCGACGCAATTACAAGTGATCTCCGGAGCTTCGCTCCTTTGCGCTACTCTATACTCTCGGTA
>NW_017288739.1:0-250 GCF_001594075.2 Trachymyrmex cornetzi
ATTTTTATTTACAAATATTCTATATAAACAATATATTTTATTTTTGTGAGTGAATGAAATAAAGATTTTATTATTTCACTAGTTTATTTTAATATCTCCTTCAATAGAATTAAAAAAAAAGAAAATTTATTAAATTTGTATTATTGATTGGCTCAAAAATCTTGTATAAAAATTTACAAAATAATTATATATACACATTTAATGTTTATTTTTATATATTTTATATATTACAGAAAATTTATATTCTTAC
>NW_017288740.1:0-250 GCF_001594075.2 Trachymyrmex cornetzi
AACAGGATTCTGATGGATTTTGCTTCGTATCATCGGAATCCTGTTTTCTGATTGGTTGCAGAGTGTAGTACGCAAATCGGATGCAGTGTGAATTCAGCATTTCTTCCTACTCTGTGCCTCTGCTGTTGACTAGAGACCCTTCAATCAGAGACTGGCTATCAGGATTTCGTCAAATTTCTTCGAGCAAGAAAGAAGTATAGGCCATCTTACTCCTCCACCAATACGGTGTGTATGCATCAAAGACATAAGG
>NW_017288741.1:0-250 GCF_001594075.2 Trachymyrmex cornetzi
TAACTAATGTAAAATAAATAAAACTAGTGCTGTTGAGGAATGAAACCAAGTGACAGTATACAGGGTGTTATTTTGATAGATTTAAGAGAAAAGACATTAGAGAGAGAACTAATTTTGCATAGAGAAATGCGATAGAGCCCTTTTAACTTTTGATAAAGCATAATGGTTCAATGTAGGCACTTATTTTCGATTACGCAATAAGCTGCAAATGTATCCCGTAACTTTGCGTCGACTGCTATTGTGCAGTAGA
>NW_017288742.1:0-250 GCF_001594075.2 Trachymyrmex cornetzi
AACCAACTTCCGCATAATATCGCTTCCATGTAATAGCACTTTATGAACAGAGGGAGGCATTCTCTACCATCCGTATAAATTAATATATAATTTGGCTGTTTCTTTGGCATATATTTCAAATTTTTCAAAATCTATTGCAAAACCACTTGCCATTGTCTGTAGGATATTTCCAAACCTCTCTACGAGTTCCTGACTGATACCAAGTACATTGGAAATAATTACAGGATTCGAAAAAAATCGTCTGGCAGTA
>NW_017288743.1:0-250 GCF_001594075.2 Trachymyrmex cornetzi
TTAAAAGTTAGGAGCTCCGCACAATAAAAGGAACAGAGAACAGAGAACAAAACATACACACTGTACATTCCATAATACATCATTTCTGATAAGTTGAAATTCTTATTTTTTGTTTCTTTTGTTGTACGGAGCCCCTCAGTTCTGCCGGCATTAACCAAAATGTCCAATCGACAACTAAAACCTCTTGTTGTTTAGGATCATATCCTGGATATCATTTGTCAAGATCAAAGCCAGACACATTTGGAGATTG
>NW_017288744.1:0-250 GCF_001594075.2 Trachymyrmex cornetzi
AACCAACTTCCGCATAATATCGCTTCCATGTAATAGCACTTTATGAACAGAGGGAGGCATTCTATACCATCCGTATAAATTAATATATAATTCGGCTGTTTCTTTGGCATATTTTTCAAATTTTTCCAAATTTATTGCAAAACCACTTGCCATTGTCTGTAGGATATTTCCAAACCTCTCTACGAGATCCTGACTGATACCAAGTACATTGGAAATAATTACAGGATTCGAAAAAAATCGTCTGGCAGTA
>NW_017288745.1:0-250 GCF_001594075.2 Trachymyrmex cornetzi
GAGTTACAATTGCGTTTAAGTTTAGAACAAATTAATTTATTGCCAGATTAGGCCTTAATTTAAGGGAGTACAAAATGTTTTTTAAAATATTGATCAGTTTTGCTCTGGACTGCTCTGCTCTGGACTGCTCATGTTCAGTTTTAGCCCACCTTTATGTTTATATCTGGCAAATTTACCTTGTTTTTAGAAGTAAACAATAAATAAAACAAAAACAAAAAATAAAAAGTAAATTAAATCTAAACCAGTAAAT
>NW_017288746.1:0-250 GCF_001594075.2 Trachymyrmex cornetzi
TTTGATACCCCTCTTTACAATGTACGCATGCGCGTGTGCCTTTCTTCTTGATCGGTGATTATTCAGGTAGTTACCAAGTGGAATGGTCGATCGAGTGTGCATGTGTGAAAGTTTGTGTGATTCATTGCTGAGAAAGCTACTCTCGACGAGGAGACGTCCCTCGAGAAGAACCTCTACAGTTTGCGATCGAGGAGGCTAGATACATCCACGGGTCTTTGGTTCGAGCCGATCTGGCATAGGTGTCAATCGG
>NW_017288747.1:0-250 GCF_001594075.2 Trachymyrmex cornetzi
AAAACAAACATCTAGTTCAATATTTGCAAAAAATAAAAAGGATATAATTTTGAAATAATTTTTAGTAGCATATTGAAAAATAATGCAAACTAATTAGCTGATAGATTTTGTAAGTTATCAACATCTGAAAAAATTAAACATTTCTGTGATTTTCACGAAAGAATATAAATTGCATATCCATTATTACAAGAAGAGCTTTGAAAAATATTTGTCTAATAAAATATTTTTGTGCTTTGTTTTTCTATATTAT
>NW_017288748.1:0-250 GCF_001594075.2 Trachymyrmex cornetzi
GATAATTAAACTATATGATGAAAATAATAGAGAAAATTTATATCAGGCAAGTAATCTAAAATTAAAGATTAAAAATGATACTTAAGATATATGATAAACATACAATGTTTATAAGAATAAAATGTTTATAAGAATCTATGTAACTTAATCCAGAAATGTCTCTATAACTATCACATGTTAAAGTATAAGACAAGCGTGCGATTATAGCTCAGCGTTAGAGTGCTAGACTATCACCCCGTAGGTCTTAGGT
>NW_017288749.1:0-250 GCF_001594075.2 Trachymyrmex cornetzi
TACGATCTCTCTTTGCCAGAAATCCCTGCCACAAAGTCTGGGTCGACAAGAGATCATATCTGGTTCGACGCCCCGGCCCCTCTGGGGGGCCGTCGGTTCTTCAGTACCCTGCACGGAGGCTGGTAGAAAGCCATCTACGAGCATTGCCGTTGAGGCTTGCAACATATCATCCGCGGGCAAACTAACTTCTCGCCTGGCAAATTGAGTATGTACGAGCAGGTCACGCATGTGATCGAGAAGCTCGAGAAAA